>NC_047510.2:15712058-15874558 GCF_902827115.2 Pseudochaenichthys georgianus
TTGTTCGGGAAATGCTAGGTGAGGATGCTGCCAGCAAAATCAACACAGTACCACTCTGATAATTCTGTGAGCCGACGGATTGGTGACATGGCTCAAGACGTATCTGCTCAGCTTTTGGAGCAAGTGAGAGCTAGCGAATATTTCGCTCTGCAGCTGGATGAGAGCACGGATGTAGCAAATGTCGCAGAATTGCTTGCATACATCAGATTTATTTCAGAAGACAACTTTGTTGAGGAAATATTATTTTGCAAAGCACTGGAAGGTAGGACCACAGGAAGAGACATTTTCCAAGTTTTAGATGAGTACATCATCTCAAACGGACTTGACTGGTCTCGTTGTGTGGGTGTGTGCTCAGATGGGGCAGCGGCTATGACAGGCAAAAAAAGCGGAGTTTTGATAAAGCAGAAGGCCCCAAATGTAGTGGCAACGCACTGCATGCTCCATCGGGAGGCACTTGTTGCTAAACGAATGGATGATGAACTACATCTATGTCAAAAAAGACTATCCTGCACTGGCTGAGAGAGCTCTTAAATCTCTGCTTCCATTTGCCACCACATACCTCTGCGAGTCTGGCTTTTCTACATTGAAGGTATTGAAAACAAAGCACAGAGCACGTTTGCAAGTGGACAATGACATTCGTCTGGCACTGACAAACCTAAAACCTAGGATTGATAAACTGTAGGAGCCACCAAGCCCACCCCTCCCACTAGTGAGGGAACAGGTATACACAAAGAGACACACATAGTGAAATGACAAGGACTGTTTATAACTGAAGACACACTGAATGTAATGAATAAATGGCAAAACAAACTTATACTTAAAAATACTGTACATGTTAACTATTAATATTACTGTTGAATAGTATGTATAATGTTATATATATATATATATTATTAAGACAGAAATAACTTTAAAAAATGCTCAAAATATATGTTTATTGTTCATATTACTGTTGAATATTATATTATTAAGACAAATCACGTTGTACTGTATCTACTGTTGATATTACTGTTTAATATTTTGTTAAGAATATTTGTAACAGAAGACACAATGAATGTAATGAATGAAAAACTAAAGATAAAAAACTAAAAATGTTTACTGTTAATAGAAGAATATCTGATTATTAATTATTAATAAAAAAATATATTAAGAATATTTATTTAGAAGCTGTATGTTTAATTTCTTACATTTGCCATCATAATGTACACATCATTTAAACAAATTGCAACAGGGGGGTCCCTGCCAGAGGATAATGCTATATGGGGGTCCTTGGCATGGCAACGTTTGGGAACTCCTGTCTTAAGCCATGCTGCTGTGTGTCTGTACAGGATTTGATGTGGCAGCTGCTGCAAGGATTGGACTTCCTACACACCCACATGGTGTTGCACCGTGACCTGAAACCAGAAAATATCCTGATCAGTAGCCGCAAAGAAGTCAAGATTGCAGACTTTGGCCTGGCACGCATCTACACCTATAATATCGCTCTCACTCCAGGTGTAAGTACGGCAACACATGAAGAAAAATTATTGTACAATGCTAATTATAACTGCAGAAGTCTATCCTTTGTCGTTTTACAGTACATGTTTTCCTAAATATAGCCCTGTATTCTGTTTGTTCCTAAGCCTGAGGTGAAATATGTTCTTTTGTCACTTCCCCCGCCCTGGTTGTGTCATCTCATTATGTTTGGCATCCTCTCTCTGTTCAGGTGGTGACGCTTTGGTACAGAGCTCCAGAGGTGCTGCTGAACTCTGTTTACATGTCCTCAGTGGACATGTGGAGCGCTGGCTGCATCTTTGCTGAGCTCTTCCTCCTGAGGTAAAGAGTCTGTGTCTGGCTCGGGGAAATATGTGCCACTGGAGACTAACATTTAAGATGTGAAACATTCTCCACAGTCTTCAAAAATCGAGATATCGTTTTATTTTCCTTTTTCATTGTTCCTTTAACACTCCCACAGACCACTGTTTAAGGGATACACAGAGGTTCAACAGCTGCAAAAAATCTTTGAGTGAGTATTTTTCCTAAATCTCTCTAGGTACTGTAGACTGTAAAGAGTATATTTACAGTTGTATGCTCATACTATCAAAACAGGCATTTTAGCTCAAACATACTTTTTAAATGATTCGTATTGGCTGTTTAAAACAATGCCAATATTCACTTCAATGTCAGCAAGAATGTCTTCCATTTTTGGATTCATTGTGCAGGCGCCATGGTATTTGCGGGCATTAGCATTATTAGCATTAGCCCTGCGCACCAACGGAGAGAGACTAACTTATGGCAACACAAAAAAATATATTGGAGCGGTGGAGTGATGAGGAGGTGTCGGCGTTCTGGCGATTTACTTGGAAGGCTTCTACTGAAGCCAGTCCCCAACTCCGGGGACTTCAGGTGGCAGTATACGCCGTGAAGTTGTTTGCGGCCTGCCAGTAAACCCAAAGCAGAAGAAGAAGAAGTGACGTCATCGGCTTCATTTGCGTAATCTTCCCTCAGGGAACTTATTCCAGTGTGAACGCGATCAGCTCTTAGTTCCATGGGGGTACTAAGTGCTGGGAACTAAGTACGGCAAAGTACTTGATCTTAGAGACATTTGCTTTTCAATGTTAATAAAATAAACCTGAAAAAGAGGCTTGATAGCAGACACACTGGTAAAAGCAGCATATTTTTTTTTTTTTTTAACCTTTAATTATACAGATAAAATCCCATTGAGATCATTGATCACTTTTCCAAGGGAGACCTGTTCAAGTAGTTCCACATGAAACATAAAAGCATAAACAGAACAACAAAAGGACATCATCCAGCATCATTTACATAATTATCCACATAAACAGGTACCAATAGCTTCTGATTGACTAGCATCCAACCGAGCTTTAAAAACATTTAGTGGCACCAGATTGTTCAGTTTCCATTTAATTTGCAGACTATTCCAAGACAGAGGAGCTGCGCATCTAAAAGCTGTCTTCCCTAAGACAGTCCTAGCAGTTGGCACATTTAATAAAACCACAGCATTCGATCTCAGGCAGTAGCCACTTACAATTTTCCGTGAGATCAGGGAGCAGATATAAGATGGAAGTTTCCCTAGCATGGCTTTGTATATAAAAATGTACCAGTGACTGAGCCTCCGTACAGTTAGTGAAAGCAAACCAGCCCTTGCATACAGGGTACAGTGATGGGTTAATGCTTTACAGTTTGTCACAAATCTCAGTGCACTGTGATACGCAGCATCTAACTTGACCAGGCAATTGGCAGGTGCATTCATATAGACCAGATCCCCATAGTCCAGCACAGGTAAAAAGGTCACAGTGACTAGCCTTTTCCTGGCCTCAAGCGAGAAACAGGACTTGTTTCTGAAAAAGAACCCTAGCCTAACCCTCAGTTTTTTTAGCAGGTTATTGACATGAAGTTTAAAAGAGAGACAATCATCAAGCCAGATACCAAGGTATTTGTAACAGGCAACAACTTCAAGTTTTGTTCCTTGCGTAGTTACAATATCTAAAACAGGCTCTGGTGTCTTTTTTGCTTTTGAAAAGAGCATTACCTTGGTTTTCTCAACATTTAAAAGAAGCTTTAGTTCAGAGAGCTGAGTCTGAATAGTGTTAAAAACAGCCTGTAATTTAACACCAGCCTCCTTAATGGAGGGACCTGCACAATACATCACAGTATCATCCGCATAAAAATGTAAAGTAGCTTCATCCACATTATCACCTAAACTGTTAATATATATGGAGAATAAAAGTGGTCCTAAAACAGAACCTTGTGGTACACCATTAGAAATGTTTAACCACTCAGAAGACAGTCCATCAAAATGAACACATTGGGACCTTTCAGAGAGGTAGTTCACAAACCACCCCACTGCAAGGCTGGATAGGCCAATACTGAGTAGCCTCTGCTTTAAGATGAGATGATCAACGGTGTCAAACGCTTTGGAAAGGTCAATAAACAGAGCTGCACAACTCTGCTTATTATCTAAAATACTAGTAATGTCATTCACCACTTTCATTGTCGCAGTGATGGTACTGTGTTTCTTTCTGAATCCTGACTGATGTTTAGACAGGATGTCATTTGTACATAAAAACTCCTTTACTTGTTCACTCACTAGGCGTTCAAGAACCTTAGCCAGAACTGACAATTTAGAGATTGGCCTATAGTTCTTTAAAATAGTTGCCTCCCCTCCTTTCAGTAAAGGCAAGACATAAGCAGACTTCCATACTTTTGGAATTGTGTTCGTGCTGAGGGAGAGGTTAAAAAGAGAAGTAAGAGGTGGAGCAATAAAGTCTGCAGCTATCTTTAAAAAGAAAGGTTCTAAGTTGTCCGGGCCAGCCGGTTTCCTAGGATCTAGCTTAGATAAGGCTTCATGAACAACATCAACAGTAAAAGGGGTAAAACTGAAAGGGTTTTCCGGACCACGTTGTTCAGAGTCACAGACTGTGGTGTTTACAGAAGCAGAATTAGTGACAGAATCAAATAGAGAACCACAGGACACAAAATGCTCATTAAAGCAATTTAGCATAGTAGCCCTGTCCGATATAGGGCCAGATGCTGTGGTAAGGCACGGAGGTAGCTCATTACGGATCTCACCGGTTGATATCGATTTTATTGCTTTCCAAAATGTCCTAGGATTATTTAGGTTTTCTGTGGTAACTGACAGATAGTACTTCGACTTTGCACTTTTGACATTTGAAGTGAAGCTATTCCTTAGCTGCCTAAAACACAGCCACTCTATCTCTGAGCCTGATTTCCTAGCCTTTGCCCAGGCCTTGTTTCTCTCATGAAGGAGACTAGACAGCTCAGCAGAAAACCAAGGATTGTCTCGTCCCTTTACTCTACATTTACGCAGGGGTGCATGTCTATCAATGATCTCCATAAAACCAAGATAAAAATAAGACCATGCGGTTTCAACATCAGCACACAGATCGATTTTACCCCAATCAAAATCAAACAGATCATGCACAAAACCCTGCTCCACAAAATGTTTTATGTCTCTCTTGATGATAATGTGAGGTTTAACCTTTTGGACCTTAGTGTCCCTAATTGTGGCTACAACACAGTGATCGCTCAGATCATTTGCAAATACTCCCACAGAAGAATATTTATGGGGAACATTAGTTAAAATGAGATCAATTAGGGAGGATTTATTAGGGGACTTAATATTTGGGCGAGTAGGACTGTCCACAATCTGAGTAACATTTAAAGAGATACAAAGGTTTTTTAAATCCTCTGACACTGCACTTAACCAGTCCCAGTTAAAATCTCCAAGTAGCACTATTTCCTTATAGTCTAGTTGTGATAAAAGATTTTCTAGTGAAGACAAGGAGTCTTTGACAGCTGAGGGGGGTCTGTAGCAGCCCACCACCATGACCTGTTGACCCTTTGTCACTTCTATATTTAAGGCTAAAAATTCAAATTGCTTACTGATCGATTTGGAAATTAATGTGGTTACACTGAACTTATTCTTAACATAAATTGCAACGCCACCACCTTTATTAGGCCGGTCGGTACGATACACATTAAAACCATTTAAGGAAATGTCAAAGGCCAAAATAGACTTATTTAGCCATGTTTCAGATAAGACAATGACGTCAGCGTCAGTCGATTTTGCCCAGATACGGACAAAATCTAGTTTACCTAACAGACTGCGCACATTCACGTGGATGAAACCCAACCCAGACCTAGCTTTAAAATCAGCAGGAGTAGCGATCTGACTATTACTACTGGGCGGACCAGGGTTAGGTTGTACATTTCCTGACAGTAATAACAACAACAAAAACAGGCATCTTTTCCTCTTAAATGACACACATACATTGTCATCTAATTTAGAAACACCGGAAAAGTCTGCGAGAGTGTGATTAGAGCTTAAGAAGCAGTCCTGAAGAACCATCATCGCAGGAAAATAAAAAAGACAAACATATTTTGTCGAGCAGATTGACTGTGACAAGGCAACCGGTAATTGTTTGTGTAACACATCCGAACCTTTGCAGGGGATGCCCACTGCAGGTGGCAGCACAGACCTGAATCCAGTAGTCTTCTCAGAATGACTAGAGATCTTCTCATAGTCCAAAACAGTTAACAGGCACAGCAGAATCCCGATATGGGCCATTTTCCCAGACCAGCAGAGCATCCGGATAGGCGTGCAAGCAGGCCCGAAATGTGGAGGCGCTCCGTTCTCCTCGCGATATCCCCGGTGCAGAACCTCCTCAGTAGGCCTACAGCAGGATAGGCGAAGCAGGACCAGCTCGAGGCGTAGAGGCGCTCCGGTCTCTCAGCGATATCCCCGTGGTAAAACGTCCTCGGCACCGTAGAGCACGACAGGTGGAGCATGTGCTCAGTTTTTCTTTTTTTATCCTATGTTTTAGGGTGATTGGTTTGCCCAGCGAGGACGACTGGCCCAAGGACAGCCCCATCCGATACTCAGTCAGCTGGGGGCCAACAGGCTCCAGCAGCAGGCTGCTGCACAACCTCAGCCCCTACGCCAACGACCTGCTATCTGTGAGAAAATCTGTGTTTCTGTTTCCATGACACGTTGCCATGCTTCACATTTAACACCAGCAGTTATATCCTGCACTCGCAGAGAAAGGCTCTGTTCATTCTGAAATCATTTTGGATCAGAATGCATTAGAGCACTTTTGAACAAATATATATAAAATAAACAGACAAAATAGTCATACATTTCTGAGTAATTCTGATGGATAAATCATTGCTGTGCACTCTTAATCATGTTACAATAAAACAATGTCAATATCTGTGACTAACGTAGGTTAGTCGGTTAAATGATAGCAGCTCTGTGAGGCTGTACTTAAGCACTGTGTAGTCCAAATTTCAGGCGATAAACGTATGATATCATATATTGTAGAATGTTGTTTAAAACACTTAGTGACGTTCTGAAAATTCTTTTTTAATCCTTAAAAAACTCTTCTATCCTACTTGACAAATATCAACTCCAACTTTGGTTGGTGTTTCAGTACAATTACTTGATACATTATAGCAGGAGGTTGAAAATGCTCAGATTCAGAGTTTTCTGGAACACGGAATTAAAGTCAGATGTTTTCAAAAGCCAGTAAGCATCATCCTTTCAAACCATAAATGTCTGCTTAGTTTCAATCCATCCAACAGTTGCTGAGATATTTCAGTCTGCACTGTGTGGAATGACTGGCGATGCTATCCCTAGAGCCATATTGCTGGCATGGCTAAAAATAGAAAATAGTTGGTAATTATCAGTGACGTGCGGTGAGGTTCATGGCTGGTGAGGCACTGACTCTTTCAGAGTCAGATTTACAAATATTATATTCTGACCTTAAAGGTGGGGTAGGTAAGTTTGAGAAACCGGCTCGAGATCGCTAGAATTTGAAAATACACAACCGGAGAAAATCTGCCACTTCCTTATAGAGCCCCTCCTCCAACACACACGAACGCACACATGACCAATGAGGGCACGAGATAAGTTTGTGCCCCGATGGAAGGCTGACAGGCAGGTAGGCAGGCCGTTGTACTTTTTACAGTATTACGGCTTCTACAGATGACATTTTGTTATGGATTTTTTGTCAAAGCACTTAAGATATTCATTGCTATCGGGATGTTAAGAGCATTCCATGGAATATAACAAAAAGTGTATCTCGAGCCGGTTTCTGAAACTTACCTACCCCACCTTTAATCGAAATATTCTGTTATTTTCAAAAGCTTTTTTGGTCTGATGTTTCGATTCATTTTAAACAGACCGTTCAACAAAAGGATACCCACAATCTAAATATTGGATTGTTCTTTCTTAGTAAGATCCAATTTTCATTACCAATGTGGTTTTACCTTGACTTGAAGATGAAGTCCATGCTATCCTTCTGGACAACAATCTCTATTACTTTTTTGTAAAAGTCCTCCTTATCTTCCTCTAGTTTCAAAAGTCTAGTTTGTTGTTTGCGTCAGAGCCCTAGAGAGATTAGTATCTCTTGGGCTCTGGTTTGCGTCTACGGTCTACCGTCTCTGCGTAGAATAACAGTAGCAACAAGGACCTGTGGGCTCATGTGCGCCCCCTTCAGTGCGGCAGAGGTTATGGCTGCCTCCCCTGGTGCTTTTTTCATTGCCGTTGTACAGCGAGCCTAAATATCATATATACGTGAAATAAGTTATTTAGAGACTATGGATGGCGAGGATAAATGTAATAAAGGGATCTACAAACATTACATTGGTGACATACAGTGAGATGGTGCAGGCATGCGCTTAGGGCCCGCTTTCCAGACAGTTTCTGTGAGGTGACGCATTTTGAGGTGAGGCAGAGCTCATCTGTGCCTCACCCCACAGTAACTGGCTGGAGAGCGCTCACAAAATAAGTGCCCGCGCTAAATTAGTGCCCGCGCTCCAGCAAGTTACTGTGGGCTTACGTGAGGCAGAGCTCGTCCCTGCCTCACTTCTCATCGCTATCCGTAGTTGTAGCGGAGCTCGGCAAATTTGCTGATTTTGACTATAAAAAGCGATTGGAATCATACATAAATCACATTTACAACACAGATCAGTGGAGACATTTTATTATTATTACTATTTAGTTTTTCTTTAGTTGTTTTTCCGTTACATTGTAGTATGGCCAGTCTATGAGTATGACAGGTGAGGCTCTGCCTCCCCTGACTGCACGTCGCTGGTAATTATAGCTTCACAGATCTAAAAAGTGTGCATGCTTATCTGTGTTTCATGGCATTATAAATATATGTTTTTGTTGTTGTTAAAAAGCATTACAGCAGCAGCACTGAGACTATAAACCTTCGGATTGTAAGGTGTGACCTCTCCTTACCTGCAGCAATGTTTGGCATTCAGACCGAGCCGCCGCATCTCCGCTGCCAAAGCCCTGACTCATCCTTTCTTCATGAAGCACTGAATAAAGGATGGAACTCCTGCTTCTCGACTGTCGGCTTTAACATCAGTTCTCCAGCATCATTACGCCTTACTGATAGAGCATGCAACACTTTTGAAGGATTGCTCCGGGACAGTTTTATTTACTTATTATTTGGCCAGCCTTCATATGAACAATGTAAAAGTATTTAGGTTCTTTAAATGTTTTACATTTTAAGTATGCTTTGTAATTCCACAAAACATAGTCCTGCTTTGTTGTTGATGAGTGTTGATGTTTTGTTGCAAATTACCAACTACACTACATATTATGAGCAACCAATGTTTATGGGTTTATGTTGTTTAAACATATAAAGTCATTTGTTTTTTTATTTATGGTGTTATCTCTGTAATATTACACCTGTATTTATGTTTGTATTGAAAGGTTTTACAAGATATTTTTCTACATGAGTTACACTGTTCATTAGAAAAGCATTGCTATAAATAATTGTCACCCAAACTTGTCTCTGCCTTTGAATGCAACACCATCAATAACTGTTACATCCGTGTGTATGTCTGCTGTGCAAGTATTACACTTTTTTATATATTCACTTTAGTATTTAAGAGCCAAATTAGCAGGTTTAAATGACGTGGATGAACAGAAGCAGGGGCGGACTGGCCATCGGGACATTCGGGACGAATCCCGATGGGCCGGTACTGAAGTGGGCCGGTCGGACGATGTGGGCCGGCCGGTAACCGGCAGGGCTCGACATTAAATGGCCCGCTGGCCCGGAAGCACTATTTAGACACCCCGGGCCAGCATAACGTACTTTCCACTTGCCCGCTCGGGCCACTAAAAATATAAAAATGGTCCTGTGGTATTGGTATTTTGACTAGCAATTTAGTTAAATTGTTTCGTTTATCAACGCTACAACATAGCGTTCCGTGAGTCGGTTGTCGTTTTTGTTGGGAGAAAAGCAAACAGCTGTTTGCTCCGGAGCGCAGCGGGAGCAGGAGCGCGCTGCTTCACTACAGACTATCGCGCCACCTAACCATTCGCCAAATGTTTTTAATACCAGCGGTAACCGGCCAAGCGCCGGGCAAAAAACAATCTTCAAATAAAAGAAAGTCACCGGAGGAATTAAAGGAGAGTGACAGGGAGCATGAGAAGAAGAGGGAGATAAAGTGTCAGCCAGCTTGATCGATGGAGTTGGCTGCAGTGACGCGTCCTAAAACCTTTTTATAATCTATCGATTAGATTTATGATTCGAAAATTATAAAAGTAGGGTAGACATGTGGAGATTATCCGGCTGAACAAAACGTGCATTTATCAAACAGGTTTGTTTTCCACAGACCTTATTTCCAGCTATGTTCCAAAACCCTTGTCGAGGGAACCAGCAGCTTACTTCCTGGTTTCAGGACGCGTCACTGCTGCACCTCTCCATATGATGCCCATATAAACAAGGTCTTCTGTCGGCTCTGTACATCAATGCCGACCTATGCTGACAAGTAAGTGAAGAGTAGACCATATAAAAAGGTATTGGCGAAATGTCCCAGCAGTTTAGGATAATGAAGGTGCTAATCAAATCTATTACATAGCCATGACATGTCTAACTCCTAATGACAGGAAGGCAGAAAGTGCATTATACAAATAATAATAATAGCAGACATTTTTTAACAATGACCACAATATCATTATTTTAATAAACCAAATATGAACAATTGAGGAAAATGAGGAAGAACTGATGATTAAAATGTTGTAGTACAAGTAGTAATGTCGTTAGTGCATACATTACTATTGCAACAAATGTGTTAATTTTCTTCATTATTAGTCGATTTTTTTTTTGGACGAATGCTCCGGGCCAGTGGTTACAATGGTGGGGCCAATGATAATACAAGTCCACATTATTTACCCTTAATGTCTACCGCTAGTAAATTGTCTACCCCCCCAGTCCCCCCGACAATTTACTAGCGGTATTTACTTGCGGTACCGCGGTGGGCCGGCGGTACCGAAGTGGGCCGGTCGAGAGTCCCGGGCTGATTTGTAGTCCCAGTCCGCCCCTGAACAGAAGGCATATTTTCTCTTGCAACTGCAAAGTGTGAACATATGGGGGCACTGCTGACATAGTATATAATAAAAGGGAAAAACCAGCAGCATTATGAGTCCTCACATAGTCCACAATCCCCAAAACCTTTGGTATATTTCCCCCCCCCATTTATAAAACCTATTTAATCTCTAGAAGTATATGGATGTGCAGACAGCTTTGGTTTTACTGTAGCCTACTTGCTAAGGTTTTTGAAATATGTGCATGTGACATATACATTGTTGACTATGGAATTTGCAACATGTGAGCACAAAGTAAAAAAAAAAAGAAGTACAGTTTACTTAAAGGTGGGGTAGGTAATTTTGGAGAAACCAGCTCGAGTGCGTTAGAATTTGAAAATACACAGCTGGAAAAAATCTGCCACTTCCTTACAGAGCCCCTCCTCCAACACACACGAACGCGCACATGACCAATGAGGGCACGAGATAAGTTTGTGCACAAATGGAAGGCTGACAGGCAGGTAGGCCATCCAGTTACTTTAGCCGAGCCGGCTCAGATGATTGGTCGTGCTTTTTTACAGTACTACGGCTTCCACAGATGACGTTTTTTTATGGATTTGTTGTCAAAGCACTTAAGATATTCATTGCTATCGGGATGTTAAGAGCATTCCATGGAATATAACAAAAAGTGTATCTCGAGCCGGTTTCTCAAACTTACCTACTCCACCTTTAAGTACTTTTTTAAATGACTTTTACATGAGTATTTGCTACTTTGTACTTCTCCCCCACGACAATTCAGAGGTACATTTTGTACTTTTACTCCACAGCATTTATTTTGTCCCTTTAATTGCTTTACAGATTTTGATAAATGGTGTGAAATATAATCAACACTTTAATCAGACATTATTACACCTGGAGCACAAGCTACCCTGCTACACAAAGGAATGGAAACTAGCTTTACCTTTACCAGCGTCGATAACACTTTAATGCATCAATCATTATCAAACATATCATATTATTCTAAAATGGGCCAATCTGCACAATAAGTATTTTGTGTACTCTAAGTATATGTTGATGCTAATACTTTGTACTTTTACTTGAGTAACATTTTGAATGCAGGACTTTTACTTTTATCAGTGCAATCATGCTCTTTGGTACAATATGACGTCTTCCACCTCTGGATGTTGACACAGCAACACAAGTTTAGTTTAATAAGTGTAGGTCTTGGTTGATGTTGTTCTAGGTGTGCAAATGAACATCTTAACAGTTAATCAAATTCCTCAAAAAAACGTAAGTGAAGTGAACGTGGGCTTTGGGGAGTTATGCTCCTGTAAACCAGTCTATGCTGTAAACCCAAGCTCTTGGAGAGCAGCGTCCGTCGGTTGCCATACTGACGGCTGCTTCCTGGTCGGGGACGGGGTCGTCCCATGGTGTGTCCATCTATTTATACCCTACTCCTCTTAATACGGACCCCTCTACAGCTGCCAGTGTGACTACATTTGGAGCGACAGTCCGGTGGGTCCGCCGTCTGAAGGGCAGCGGCACCACTCCTGCGGCGCAGTGCATGTAAGTACTGAATTATTCATTTATGTCTAATTTTACAGCCCAAAATGTAACCAGGCGCCAACTACGACCAAGTTCTGAACATGTTATCACAAGCCACTCATTTCGATCACTGAACTGTTGTTTGTGTTGTCTGTCTGTTGAAGTTGGGCATTGGTCATGGGAGTGATGGTGTACAGTGACTCTGAGCGTGTGTGTTCACAGTGTTATGGAGTATTGTCTAAAGTCTAAAAATGATATAGAGGTGGGGACGATTTGTCAGTAATGCCCGCACATGTTTCACGCGCAATTTACGCACGAGTTACTACGGAAAGTTCAAGAATCTTTAACCTTATGTGTGTGTATCACTGTTTTTAAATTGTTTCCCTTTTGGTTGAATCCTTTATGTGTTTGCAATGTGAATGACTGTAAACAGCCGTAGTTAAATAATTTAAAAGTAGTCTGTTGACATTCATAATATACATTAATCCCTAAAAAGCATGCAGCCAAAACACGTTGGAGGATGTAGGCAACTGTTATGTGCCTGGAAATTAAATTGTGATTTTAATACATTTGGAAATGTTCTCCATCCCTTGTTATTCTCAATCCATTCGAAATATAAGCAGTTTTAAAGGATCAGTGGCTATTTGTTGGAGTATTTTATCACACATAAACAAAAAACTGCCACAGATCAGCTGTTAGTGTGCTACAACCCGCTGAGGGAGTGGATCATGGTGATTGCATTAGGCTTTCCTTACTCTGCCCTGGCAAATGCCTTTATTGTATAAGGCTTAAGGACAATGCATTGCTATGTGTAAACCTATCCAGAAGCAAACATTGCTGCCACAACACATGCCATCTGTTAATGGAGAGTCAGTTTAAGTGTGAAAGAAGGGCCTCTCAGAATGTATCCCTGATTTATGGTGCTCCATGGGGGGGTTTCGTGCAGGTAGCCCAGGACAGGTGTAATTGGTCGGAGGCTTATTCTTAGATAGCCTTTTAATCAGGTTTACTCTGCTGCTGCGGGACACGGAGGTCCTCTATGCAACATCTGACATGTCTGCCCTTTGAGTTAAACCAGTCTGGTGGCCTGTACAACATATCCTGAAAAGCCTGTAATAGGGCTGGAACTGACAATTAAACTAAACGATAATACATCTTCCAATTATTTTCTTATTGATAAATAAAATGTCAGAAAATAGTGAAACATGTTCAACCCAGTTTCTCAAAGTCCAATGTGATGTCTGATGTCTTATTTTATCATCCACAACTTAAAGATATTACATAAAACAGAACAAAATTGCATTTCTCAAAATGTTCATCAAATTAAAGTATTGTTATTTAAATTGCCAATGCTTTTTCTATCAATCGACCAATCAATCAGTCAACTAAATAGTGGCTTCTCTAGTCTATAATGTTACACTGTTGTTTGAGTTTGAGTTGTGTGAGTTAGTGGAGAATGGCTCCTGTGTGCTCATCCACCGGCTTTATTTCAGAGCTAGTGTTGTTGGATTAGAAGCCCATGATCCCCCGTTGAGCCTCCATGGCATTCTCCCCTCCAATTGACAATCCTCTAGCTTGTCACATGACTTTTTGCTCTTTAAACAAGCGTGGCCACCAGCAAAAGCATAAAGGGGTGTGGCGTCGGTGGGACTTGGGCAGCTCGTGGCTTTGCTCTCTCTGGGTCCTGACAGGGAGGTGAGTTCTCCTGTTCTAGGTTGGCTGACGACGAAGGTGTTTGTTTTAAAGCACTTGCACACGTGTTTATGAGTTATAACACAGATGCTCATAACGCACATCTTTGAGCTACTTCTCTCATGTTGGGATCACTGAAACGTACAGTTCAGCTCATGAAAGCTCTCTGTGGCGTCCTCATTTTGGACTGACAATGTCTGCAAATGTGGCCTTCAGTTTATTAAATAGGACATTATATCTATAAAGTTTGGTTGTTTCTGATAGATTAAAGTCAGGCCTGATGAGTAATTATGCAGTCTTTAATCTTATCTCTCTTTAATTCTCTAGAGCAATCTAAGAAAAGCAGAAATCATGATTAAATGAACTTGCATCATTTACTTTGTCAACTTTGCTGCCACCAGAAGCATTCGGCCCTGCTGCAGATCTATCTGCTGTACTAAGTCCGAGGCTCACGTTTTTGTTCTGGCTCCATTGTGCTTCCTTCATCAGGAATGCTGACATCCACAGTTTTGAAAAGCAAAGAGACACATATGCAAACACTCAATTATGTTTGTACATATTTGTGAGCCACGTAGTCATTCATTTGTGAACATATGATGGTAAGCTGCTGCCTTTAAATGCAAATTGTATCATATCATTACTATTTATATGTGGCTTACTGCCTTATGCTTTGTTTGTGTTATTTATTCACTTCCAGGCAACCATGATGTAGCCAACAGGGACTTTTTTTGTCACTTCTCTCTGTACGTGTTGCCAAGTCATGTCATAAGTCAGATTGAATATGTATTTAAACAAATTTTGATCCAATCATTTTCGACAGATAACACTCTGTATTGACACACAACAGACAAACTGTCTATGTGGCATGTTAGATAACATTTGAACAGGAAAACTGACTTGTTGGGCTTGAGTTACATCCAGGGTTGTGGAAAAGACCAGAAAGTGTGCAGTGCCATCGAGGCCAGGACCCAGAGTGGAGCTGAGCTGCTGAGGTGTTGAGTTTCAGTGCAAGGGGAGATTCCTGCATGGCACTGCAGGCTGGTACAGGTCATCTTACATGGACTGTACAAGAGGAGAGAAGAGGATGCACTCTTACAAAGTCAATGTATAAAGAAGGCTAGGAAGATATCAACAGAATAACCAAGAAAGGGATGTCAATGTGTGGCTTCTGACCGTTTGATCTGTGTTTTGTTTGCTTGTTCCTTTTACAGGAGCAATGTCTCACCCACCAAGGAACAACATTGTCTGCAACCTCTGATTGGTTGGCTCTCAGCAAAGAAAGTCAATAGGTCCAATGGAATCTGAATCGCCATTTCACTGGAGAAAAGTTTGACTCTGGTTTGTTAAAAAGTGGAAAAAAAGCAACCCATCTGTTTGTATATGCTTTTTGAATAAGTCGAGGCGAAGAGAGTCAACTGAATCATCCTGAGGGACATGGACACCATGGAGAACCTAGTCCTGGAGCCCAGATCTGAGCGGATCGCTCGCTACAAAGCAGAGAGGAGGCGAGAACTGGCTGAGCGCTTCGGCAACCTGGAGGAGCTACCTACCAAGTGGGTGAGGAGGGATGGGAAAGAAGTCCACGACCCAGAGACCCACAACCAGAGAGGAACTTTAGACTCAGATGGCCTCAGTGAAAGAGTTAACGGCAGGACGCGCAGGGTTACTAACGGAATAGAGGAGTCCAACCACTTGAAGAGGTGAGTTATTACTGCACTCGATTGAGTGGGATACCATAGATTTCACCAAGAGCCAATTTAAACCAAATCCAAGAGCGATTTTTCTTGTTAAATACAAATCAAATATCTGAATTCATGTCTGTTTACTGATACACACATTTTAGGTGCATACAATATTTATTTTAAAATAAAATCAGGACACGGCTGTAGAAATCTGTAAATTATGATGATGAATAACTGAAAACGTTAGATGCAGCACATTGTTGGAGTCTGTACAGTTTTCTGGAGCTTGATGTGGAAGGGAGCGGGTGTGAAAGGCTTAATTTGTCACGACAGCAATAAAGCAACGGGTCTACTTCCTAACCCTATGACACCTCGACATCAGTACAAACTGTAGGTGTTGTACTGAAATAGAACAATGGATAGTTGGCAAGTATTTTGGTAACGGTGTGTGGCTTCATTCACTGAGGAAAAGTCTAACCTGATCAGTGACAAAAAAGTACTTTGTGTAGCTGTACAAGATAGATGTGGGACACTTGATCTACCTGTGTACTTTATGCCAAATGTGCAAACAAGTGGACTTTCTTTATCGGAAGCTGATCCACTTAGCATTGTTTCAGATTCTCACCGAAACTTGGGTTAAATAAGACTTCAAATAGGTCTTACTTTAAGACTCAAAAGAATGAGACTGTTTTAAATAGTAACGTTTTTATTTAAAATGCTTGTGTTTTGAGCATATGACTGGATGAATGAGATTTGGATTATACTGCAATAGTTGTATGAAAGTTAATGAGCAAGAAGAACAACATTTCCCTCCAAAAATTCAGGTTAACATGCGGTTAGCTATTGGTCAACAAATTATCATATTGAGGGTAAAATGATCATTTAGGTAAAAGTAGATTGTGAGAGATCAAATACATGCAAATGTATTTATCAAACATTTAAAATCAAACTTTTCTTTTTTAGAATGTAACACATTGGAATATGATACAAATTGGTCCGCTACTTACCAGCGACCTTTCAGCAGCTTCAGATCCTTGACTTCACCAGTTGCTCTACGGACTTTGTTTCTAATTAAAACTGAGAGGTCTAAATCTGTGGGTCACAGCTGGGAGTTAAAGAGCCAGTCTGATGCTTCTTTTGTATTTGATTGGTACCCGTCCAGCCTGACACTGGGTACTTTTCCTTTGAACTGGCACTATGGAACAGAGACTGGGAACGTCTTTCGTGTCAGAATGCACACCATTGCACCTTTCTCTGTTGGAGCTGCACATTTTTGTTTGTGTTCTCTTGCCAGTAAAGGTTTGGTTGTATTGTTGTTTCCCGAGAGTGTTCCCCACCCTCAACTCCTTCCCCCCTACTCCCGCCCCCTCCAGGCAGGGTTCCCCGGGCTCTGCCAGCATGCTGGGTGGGGAGGGGCACCCCGTCCCTGTTGGACTCGATGCCCCGCAGCTCCACACTTGGGTGTCGGTGGGCCAGTTGAGAAGTTCTCTTCTGCAGCAGACTGGGAACGGAGCGCAGAAAGTGTAGGGTCGCCTGCATGAGTGTGGCCCAGACTGTCACTGTCAGCCTGTGTACTTTTGTGGCCATTTTTACCTCAACATCTTCTTCCTTCCCTCCTCCTGCTCTGTTCCCGTGGGTACCAGTTGCCCTGACGCTGGGCTGTCCACCTCCTCTTTGGATCTGGCTGTAAAGCCTGGCTCTGAGGGGGGGCGGCGATGCACCCGGCGTTACCTCCCCAGCGGGTCAGGTGGGGGTCGCAAGACCAGCGAGCGCTTCAGGACACAGCCGATCACAGCCAATGAGATGGAGGAGAGCAGCGGGTAGGGGCTGTGTGCTGTGGTGCAACGTTTGGCAACTGGTTGGTGTTCACAGAGAAGATTCTGTTTGCAGTGTGTTGTGCCTTTTACACTGTTAAATTGTATTTTTAGTCTTGTATGGTTTTAACAGAGACATATGTTAAGGATTTACATTTCAGGAGAGCAACACGAAGTGTAAAAGGTGGATTTGCAAATGGTTAAGGACTTGGGGGTTTAATGGTGGGGATGTTAAGATAATGCCCAATAGAATTGAATGGTGGGACCAGTTGGCTGTTCTCTCTATACAGTGTGACTGTGTTCTGGGTACAGCATTAATTTTTTCCTCTGAGGATGAAGTTGCTCTGTTCCTGCATTTGAGATCGATTTCACTTGTATATTGACTTCCTTTATTACTTTATTAAATATAACAAAATACCAACTTTTTCCATGAATCATTTATCAGTTTCTCTTAAGAATTGTCTCCACATTTTGCTGATATCATTTGAAAATGTGGTTTTACCATTTGCCAGTGAAGTGTATGACATCTGGGAACCTTGAGCAATATTCAGACGATTGCTGATGGTTTTTGATTAATATCTGCTTCTCACTAATACAAATGCAGTCACACTTGAGGTTTGACAGCTGCAGCACCTTTACATATATGTCCACGGGTGGTGTGGTTTGCATGTGTTTGTCCTCCTTCATGACCTCCACAGTGTTGATCTACCGAGCATGCAAATATGACACAGTATCTTGCTTGTTTGAAGCTGCATACTGAAGCACAAAGACATGTATTGTGAGCCCGCAGCTAGATCTGAAATGAAACGCATGCATCGGAGCTGGAGTTTTTAAGTCCACATAATTTTCCTGTTTGTTCTTCACCTGTGGAATTCATTCTTTACTCTTCTCACCCTTCTAGGGGGTTGGACGCAGAGGAAGAGGAGAATTGCAAAGGTGACGCTGTGTTCCCGCCTGGCTGTAATCATACAGTTTGTTATTGTCTTTGGAGACAAACGGCTTTTGTCTGCTAAGCTGGTACACTGGTGACTATGTGAGACCGAGAGGGAGAAGGTCAGAGTATCACAACACTGGTCACCACTGACAACGCAATGATGTGAACATAATGATGAAAGGAGGAAAAAGTTAAGGGGCAACAGAAGAAGACTCGAAAAACCTACGATTCTCTTCACAAGCTTCTTACAAAGCAAACGTTTAGAGCGTGCATCCAACTTGCACAGTTGCTTCCACAAACTAATATAACAGCTCATGAATCGGGTTATATTTTTAGGCTTGCGATATTTAAACTCCTCTTTGATGACAGATTTACGTCCCACTAAAACGATTTTAGCAGTGGAGCAATGCTATGGCAGTCCCTCTCTTTACCTCACCATAAAACCTTACAAGCACGTTTTACAAAGATTGACCGACTGAGAATTCACAGCACGTCTGCGGAATCAAGCAGGCAATGGAAATCTAGCTTTATATGCTACTGGGATTCATTTCAGGCCATACGTCTTCTGCCTTCCACTTTGCACTGGATTGAACCCCCAAATTCAACAAAAGTTAGGGATTTACCAAGTCTCACCGTTTCCTGTTGGAATACTTAAAAACTCTATTTTATAATGCTAAAGTGTACACAACATTCAAATGACAATATGTCAAGAAATGGGGATAAAATGTGTTTAGTAATACCTTTCAGGTATTTTATATACAGTTAGAGTTTCCTGTTTCCTGACCAAGTGGTCTGGCCCCTTTAAAAACTCACAAGATGAGGGGTTATGAGATAATTAATGTGGTAGCAAAGAAAAACCTTTATCTAATCTTTGCTTCTTTTTGTGCTAAATATTGGATAGTTTTTGCTCCAAAAAGTGGTATTGTATTATCCTTTCTTATTTTGTGCAACCTTGATATGAAATTCGACTAGTCACTATTGCTATTTGATAAGTATAGTAACAAATTGTTTGTAGAGAAATTGACAAATTATTTTGTAAAATACCTCACATTTAATAATCTACTAAATTAGTTTCCACCTTTTTAAGAATCATCACGTGTAAATTACATAATGTAATTTGTGAGGATGTCGATGCCTGTTTGATCACCAGTGCTGCTCCTTGCTGACATATTGCGTCTGAAACGTGTGATGGATGGCAACTGTTAATGACTGAATTATATCTCTTTATTCTCCCAGCTGATGTGAAAACAGATGACAGAGCCAAAATGAGTGTGGCAGCCAAGATGTCTTTGTTTAAAGTGAGTCTATACCCTGAAACCAGATCCGTATTGCTGCTCAGGACCGGCTCAATTCCTTTTATGTTAATGTTTATGTTTGTCCTATTGCAACAATCTGCCCGTAGCTATTCACTGCTCCTCAATCAAATGTGCAAGGCGAAGATTCAGCTGAATAATGTAAGGTTTTCTGAAAGTTCCTCATGACAATCAAGCATAGACAGACTTGTCTAGCCTGAATGGCTTCCCTTACAGTATGTAACTGTCTACTGAAATTTGTAAAATGCAATATCCTATATTAGATTAAAACTACCATAGCTCAGTTAAGAAGTTGGGGGGAAATGTATAGAACAGCTAAGGGAATGCTACACTTATCACCCTCCGCTGCTCACCTTACAGTCTGAGAATCATGGTGAGCCAGCGCTGAGCATGCAGAACACAACCTGAACATGCTGATGGATATGAACGGTGAAACAGGTGCAGTGATGCTACAGTTTGTAAAGAAAGACTGTGTAGGTGAAATGAAAACACAGTTTTTGTCTCTACACAGAAGAGCAAACACCTTTTGGATTTTCATTTCAACAGTTGAAATTCTGTTTCTAGAATGAACCCTTCTTCAACATTGCCATAGCCATGGAGCTTCAGGTGAAAATGTGCCAGACACTGTATTACTATTAGCAACCATGGCAGAGGTGTGTATAATTAGCCTGCTAGCCTGTGAAGGCAGGCTGAGGTAACTGAAGCAGGCAGCAGAGCTCTGGTTACACTGCTACCCGCTGAGCTGGCTGGCATTCTATCCATGTAGCCAGCACGCTCCACCTTACAGCGAGCTGCTTTATTCACCAGCTATCTGACCCCTCCCTCCATCTGTCCATACAAATAGAACAGGAGACATCTGCACTGACATGTTTGTGCTCTCATTTATTAGTTATTTAGCATGTGGAGGCTGTGCATTGAAGATGTTGTGGGTGATATTAACACGTTTCCTCCTCCTCTGTAGGAGCTGGAGAAATCAGCCGCCCCCGAGGCCTCGGCCTTCCTGAAGCCTCGCTCAGGCAGCGTCTCTCATGAGCGCAGGACGCGCCGTGGCAACGATCATCGCTTCCTTACTCAGCCAATCACCTGTGAGGAAATCGTGGCAATCAGGTGGGGAAGCTTAGTGGTGGTCAGATGGAGATTTTAAGCTTAATTTCTATGAATACAAATACCATACAGCGGCATGGTTCTTGGCCATTTGGTTGATTCAAAACACTTTTATGCAACTCAACTCAACTCCACTTTATTTATAGCACCCATCATACAATGATGCAACCCAAAGCAACAGGCTACACAGATAACGTTATAGTCAACTTTAGATATCTGTTCCATTGCTGTTTCTAATAGCCAAGCAATTTGGAAATGATCTACGTGTTAACTATTGTCATCCCATAAAGTACACCAAAACAAAAATGACAGGATCATATAAACTGTAAAGTACTGAGGAGGACAAGTCACAGTTTCTTCAAGTTTGTGTGTGTGTGTGGCATAAAGGTTGAGAATCAGTCTAGGGAGCATGTTAAATAAGGTCACAAATATTTGTTAATTAATATAAGTGTCCAACTATGTTCATAGTTATAAAGGAACATGTCGATGTAGTTTTGGTAGAATGTGAACAATGGATCTTTGCGGCACGTACTGTATGTAATACATGTATCATTGACTATTCCGGCAATACTTGTTAACAAGATGAAATCACTCTTGGCTTTAGTCTTTGTTTACTCATGTTTCCCCACAGCGCCCCCAAACCAGCCCCCCCAGTGGAGCCCCAGTCTGCGCCGGCTGAGGCGGTGGAGGATGCTGACGAGAGCTCCAAGCTGAGCATGAGTGAGAAGCTGGCACTCTTCAACAAACTGTCCCTCACAGGGAAGCAGGAGGGCGGCCCCGCTGACGGGCCCCCAGAGAGACGGAGGCAGAAGGGGGCCAGGTACCGCACACAGCCCATCACTGTGGAGGAGGTCAGCCTGGTGAGTACACAGACCTTCAATGCTCAAAACTAAACAAAACATGAAAATGAAAGAATGTGCTTTTGAAGAAGACAGTGCTGACCTTTAAGCTTCAAAATGTGTAAATAATTAGAGAAAAAGTCTGAAACATGTGTCTTTGTCATGTTATCTATTTACACACATAAGCACAACAACCATTATACAAAGTCCTACTAAATGTCTTGCCCTGATGAAAGTTTTCTACTGTGTATTTAAATGTGAACAATGATCTATACCTGTGTCTCACCCTTGTGGCGTGTCTCTTTTCAGCTCCAGAAAGGCCCCGTTCAGCTTCCTGCCTTCTCTTTGTCCCCTCATCTGTCCGACAGACAGCAGGACTCGTCTGTCAATCTGAAACCCAGTGAGCTACGCCTCGCCCAGCCAAGTCCTGACTCCGGCCCCGTGTCTGGAGAGGGTCTGCAGCTGCACGACTCTGAGCCCGTCCTGAGAGGAATCCTGAAGAAGAGCTGCTCCGGAGGCTCCGAGTGGAGCAGGGCGACTTGCCATGAACAGAATGGTGGAGGTTGTGAAGATGCAGGAGCACAAGGGAGGATGGAGAGCACAGAGCGGCAGGAAGTGCCTGTACCCCCACGGAGAGAGAGGCGCCAGGCTCCAGGTGTGGAGGGGGGCTCGCTGCCTGCCGCTCCCTGGAGGCAGAGGGCTCGCACCAGAAGGGAAACCATTGCCTGTACACCGATAAGAGCCGTGCTAGAGCAGGACGCTGCGCAGGGGGAGAGGGGGGGCCAGACAGAGCTGCAGGAGCAGCTGCTCTCCTCTGTGGAGCACCGCTCAGATACTACTGGGAGAGTTCTGTGAGTATCTGAATGTGCTGATGCATGCCTCTTTATAAGAACAAATATTTAATTTTGCAAAAGTTCATCAACTTAATAGTCGATGCAACTTGAGCTATCTTGATATGTTTAAAATGGCTTGCAGGGATTTCTTTAAAATAAAGAAAGTATAAGAACGTTTCTATTACACATCTGCACATTGCACATCCTACTTTAAACATTGGTTGTTGACTTAATTTTGTAAAATGATTTCTGTCTTTACATTTTAGCAGAGAAACAAATCTGTTACGGTTCAAGCCTGCTCTGTGTGTTACTTTTACATTTGCATCATAATATATTAAGTGGCAGCTTAAGCCACAGACCAGAAACCAATTATTGACAATTTCTGTCTTTTATCTGAACCCATTTACCAAATAACATCATAATATTTTAAGTGGAGACATTGGCCTTTTCACTGTTTTAGTGTTACAAGTACTGAATTAATTGAAACTAAACTCAAGAGAGGGTAGGCTGGTACAGACATTATCTTTGTAGGGCAAACCAATAAAATACTGTAATGTTAAATAAAGGAACAATTTTGTTAAATAAAGGCACGATTTGGGATATCTATCCATTTACTGTTGTAAACAACACGTTTGTCCTCCGCTGTTCTATGTTTTACATTCTGTATATCTGATGTGACCAAAAGGCCGCAGAATGAGGAGAAGAGTGAGAGGAGGAGGATGAATGAAGAAGCCCCAGCCGTGGGACATGTTGAGGTCACACTGCTAGATGGCAACAGCAACCTGCAGGAGTCCACCAACACCAGCAGAGGAAAGGTAAGAACCTACAATGATTTCCTTCACATTGTGAATGTATTGGCCTGCGATGTCTTCAGTATGTAGAATGAGACTCACAATGGATAAAAGCACAGCTGCAGAATCAACAGCTGTTGTCTGTTAATGGGAAACTCTTTGCCCCTCAATAATCTCTAATCCTATGGAGCCAGCGGGCTTCAGACTGTCAGCAGTGGGATAACGTTTAATTTCACTTTTCCAAATCCCATTTTTGCAGTTGCTGATACAAATCCCAATATGTTTATTTACACTGCCATCAAGTATTGCCATGCAGTGACAGTATTACAAAACTGCAATCCTACAACTCCATTTTATGCACAGGAATTACATGTACTTCGACTCATCATGACACAAACAACATCAGTATAGTGCACGTTTGTAGTCCAACATTCACAGTACTTTTTTATTTTAGGTTCCCAGCTTATGTTCTGTCAAATAGGGAAATGATCCCGTCCCACAGAGCTGGTTTCAGATGATGTAACCAAGCATCAGCTGTCGGCAAACACCTTGTCACTTCAGTGGTTGTATAAAACACATGCTGCTGTCATGCCATGTTATAGAAAAGCAACACTTGTTGTCGAGGGAGATTCGGCCCAGGGCGCAGAGCGACACCTGCAGTATTGTTGTTGCACATACACACTTATAAACAGACAGTAAGAATTTAAGAAAAGTTTGAACCTTGCGCAGGAGAATTAAAATGCAAAAGTGGCCCCAAAGGATATCCCGTTGTTGATGATAATAATCATACAACAAAAAATAAAGAATCAAAAGACAAAAATACAGATTGCATAATTCGTCAAAGTTAAAACATCCAATGTAGTTAAAAGTCAACATGCATATCAATGAAATAGATATCTTTGCTAATGAAAGTCCACTCAACGTTTTCTGTTAAATGATCCGTGAAAGGAGCCTCGAGATGTTTGCAGAAAGCGGCATGGAGAGGTTGTTGGGTTCACTCTCCTTGCCATCCTCAAATCCATAATGAGAAGAGGCCGCCTGTTAGATCGGTGTGTTTGTCATTCCAATGAAACCAGATATAGCATCTCTTAGCAACAGTGCTATGCATATGGTAGGTGCTAAATGTCTTGAGATCAGACTGAAGTCACTGGGATATCTCTCCAGACTACCAAGTGTTTATGAACTGAGAAGAGTTTGACTGTCTCGGGCTTTATGTGGAATGTACGCAGACTAAATGTTGACCCTTTTATAACCTTATTATCTCACAATGCTGACGCACGTGTGTGTTCATATACTGTGTTTTGGTGTTTTAAATGTATTGTTCATTCTGTTCGGTTTCTGTTTTTAATTGTACTCTTCTAGCAACACTTTAATTTGTTTGTTCTACCCCTCTGTTCCCCCCACACTGCCCTCTGCAGGAAGAGACGGAACACCTTCAAGTGGACGGTGTCACCCCTCAGTGCTGGGTGAGTCTTCATCTGATGCTTTTAAGATCCTTCTAAATCTCCCTTATGAAGATTATATTCATTACTAATTTGACCATAGCTTTAGCCTGCCCGCCTCTCTTCTAATTCCTCTTCTCTCCCAGGATCCCGTCTTTGCCTCTGTCTTTTCTAGCAGTACCCCCCAATATATCATGTGTTTCAATCAGGTAATTGTTTGCATGGCAGATCATTCGACGCCTTGTTTCGGGTTTGCAGTGTTTTGTATGCAGTGAAACGTTTTCGTCCTCGCACAGTTTCACACTATGACACTGATTTTGACAAATGATGTGTGAAGTTTCACTCATGCTAACGAGATAAGTCTGCCACCTGCGGAGTGTTTCTTTAGTTAAATAAATCATCCTTTTTCTGTAATGTAACATCACGGCTCAGTGTCTGTCACACTTGTGTCATACCCTTTTTTTTCCAACCTGCAACAATATTGGAAAAAACATTTGCTAAAAAAGTAACCGAGTTTCGTTTAATATTAAAGTCATTTTGTTCATAACTTCTGCTGCTCAAATAGAGTTGTTACACATAAGCAGTCTCTCCTGGTATGATACTGATATGTTTCTTTGTCTACCATCACATTTTTGACCATGCACGTCTCCAGAGGGGTCTCTCACCACTTTCCTACAATTAAAACTAACCTGTTGCCTGCATTCTCTGTTTAACTCATCCTCAGACAAATTTGTCTTTTGAGGCACAAGAAGTCCCCTCTCCTACCAAGGTTCTGATTCAGCCTCAGCGGAGACGGAAGGTGACACAGGCCGAAGTTTTCTTTAAAGCTTAAAGTTTATTTTAATATATAGACAAGCTTGACATCTGTTTTTCACGATGCCCAGGTTAATGGAGTTGAGGATGAGAATGGCGAAGACGAGGACATGAATACAGAGCAGGAAAGGAAAGAGGAAAATGCCGGATGTTTAGCCCAGAGAGGTGAGTTTATCGAGTTCACTTGCTCTGGTTTCTCTGTGACTCTACCTCAGGACGATTGTACATCTGACTCCTGCTCTCTGTGCGTACTACCCGTCAGGATCTCCAGAATCAGACAGAAATGAAACCTCATTACAAAGGACTCTCTGAAGCTCCAACACACACATGTTTTGAGACCTTTCCTGATTTCTCTAAATAGTTTGTTCTATTTCCTCAACAGAAATCTCCCTGCAGCCTTTAACAGAGTTTGAAGGTAAGATCATGTAAACTAAAGGCTTATAAATATATGTTCATAAAGTCATTACAAGCACACAAACGAGTATTTTGTGTCCTGTGCGCCCGCAGATCCACAGGTGTCTCCACATAAGGTGAGGGAGGAGACGCCTGTGGATGAATCAAACACTGATGGAGGTTCCGACAGAGATCAGTCAGCCCCCCCACCCTGTGGAGACGCTGCTGCCGCAGAGAGTGAGCAGGACCTGGGCGTCCTCTGCCAGACCAACGCACCCATGTGAGCTGGTTTTACTGCAGATTGTAAGAGTGTTGGCCTTTCTTATCGCTGTCATTTGGAAATCTGACAGTCAGGGATGTGCTAGAAGGGCCCATCTGATTGTAGGTATTTTGTGTTTAAATAATAATCATCTAGAGAATGCTATGGTCTCTGACAGGTTTGCAAATTAGATTGATTTAATTGATTTTTTTTCCCTATAATTTAACTTATGAGCTTTAAAAATCTTGTTGCAAAAAACAAAAATGATGAGGTGTGTCTAAAAGGTTTGATTATTACGTGCCCGCTGCAGTGGCCTAATGTTATGTTGACAATATTACATTTGGAATATTATGGTATTATTTAAAGAAGGACAAAACTGATTTTTTTTGTATTAACGCTCTGTAGAAGTCCTACATAATGATTGCATGTGAATCAAATACTATTTTTGGTTTCAGGTTTTCTAAAACACCTAATTGTTTGTTTTTACATTGAGTCATGTCTATGTTTTTTTAATTCAGCGTTGTTTATTGAATTTCACATTAGTTTTCTATTTGAACTCCCGGCCAATAAACTTATCATCATGATTGGTTTATTTAGATGTAGTTTATGTGCAGAATCCATCTTGGATTTCAACTTCTCTAAGTTTGTTATATATTGAAAAGTATAGCTATTTGCAGGTTACTCCCAACAAGGATAGGACACTTGTGGAACACACTTAAATAATAATAATAATAACTGAGCAGCTTTTTACATTCTGGCTGTGAGAGAGATTATGTCAAAGTTTAATGACAGATCAATAACTAATCAATATAATAACTGAATTCTTATATATGTGTGTGGTGTGCAGACTGACATCAGCAGTAGCGAAGCACAGGCGGTCGGTGCGCCCGTCCCGCCGTACGCAGGGCTCCAGAAACCCTCTGAGGGCCCTGGCCGCCCGGGAGGACATCCGGCAGGACTACATGGGGGAGAGAGTGGACTCCGCGTCTGAAGAGAGCAACCAATCAGAGAAGAGTGAGTGGGGATATTACACTCTCTTTAGTCTTTAGGCAAGGCGAGGCAAGTTTATTTATATAGCACCTTTCAACACTAGGCAATTCAAAGTGCTTGAAGACATTAAGCATTAAGAAATAGTGCCGCAGAAACATATTATCATATGGCATTTAACATTTAAAAGCAAAGATAATACAAACATGAATAACACGGGTACATGAATACAAGTTACAGTGCAGTGTGAGATATGAATCAAAGCAGTGGCAAAAAGAAAAGTCTTCAGCCTGGATTTAAAAGTAGTCAGAGTTGCAGCGGACCTGCAGGTTTCTGGGAGTTTGTTCCAGATATTTGGAGCATAATAACTGAACGCTGCTTCTCCATGTTTAGTTCTGACTCTGGGGACAGAAAGCTGACGCGTCCGAGAAGACCTGAGAGATCTGGATGATCCTTTTTCATTCAGCTTAAATGTGTGTGTCTTCCCTCCCCGTAGAGTCCAAGAACCCGCCTGTGACAGAATCAAATCTTTCCAGAGCAGAAGACGTCCTCTCTTCCTCAGACACAACCAAGTCTTCTCCTCCCTTCAGCAGCCTCATGCTCATTCACATCAAAGGTCAGAATATAGTTATCTGTATGCACGAGTGTCCCAACGATGACGTGTTTGTATTCAGGTTTTTATATTAACTTGGGCTTGTGGCAACAGGTAGGCGGCAGGTCCAGGTGCGTCTGGTGGAGCCCTCAGCGCGCTCCCTGAACAGTGGAGACTGCTTCCTGCTGGTCGCCCCGCAGCACTGCGTCCTGTGGAGCGGAGAGTTCGCCAATGAACATGAGAAAACCAAGGTACCACCGAACACAATTCAGTTCAATTCAAGGCTTTATTGTCATGTGCACATTAACTACAGTGTAGATATGGCAATGAAAAACGTAAGTCACAGGCTCCTCCAACAGTGCAACATCAATATATATATATATATATATATATATAATGTGTTGAGATGTGCAAGTAAATACAAAGAAAATAGAATAGAACAGTTACATATGTAATGTTAATATTTTCTATGGTGGGGATCAAAACTGTCTCAAATGTAAAGGGTGCCAGGCTATAATAGATGTTCAGGGTATAAGACATGTTGTGCTATAAATACGAATTTGATGAAAACATGTAGAAATGCTCACTTTGAAATACTTATTACCAATCACTTTCACACCTTCACTTTCCTGCTGTCACCACATACTGTATTTTGATAGCTTTGACCAACCATGGTGAAACTACAGTTTCTGCCTTCACACATATCAAAACGTGTGACTCAATCTAAATACTGGCATTGGCACTGGCAATACTGCTAACATGTGTACAGTATCTGATGGGGCACATTATTTAGTAAAGCACCTGTTGCAAAACTCTTTCATACCAGAAATCAAAATGTTAAGAGTATTTTGTTACCAACTAGTTCCATACGCCTGTTTGGACGCGGTATTAGAACATTTTATTTTTATTTTTCAGGCCTCTGAGCTGGCATCATCCATCCAGAGTCAGAGGGGTCTGGGCTGCCAGGCCTCCCAGGTGGTCCACCTGGAGGAGGGGGTAGACTGTGACGGCAGCCTGGCAAAAGACTTCTGGGGCCTTCTGGGAGGACGGACACAATACAGAGGTTAGAGGTCAATGTGTCTGCGGAGATCATTTATCCTTAGATGGTTTTACATTTTATGTTTATCATTTATTAAGTCGGAATAGAAAATTAAAATACCTGCTTTTTTCTTGAGACATTTACCTAGCTTATCAACTATTTAAAGAGAACAAAATAGAAAATTGGAAAAATAGGATTTTAACATCATTTTGTGGAAAAGTAAAAGTACGAATGCCACATTATGAAAATACTCGACTACAAATCAAAGTACACAAAATGTACTTGTATCAAAACATATTTTGAAATAGCTAATTATTGGAATATTACTGTATACTGATACATTTATGTTGGCAGCTTATGTTCAAGGTAGAGCTTCTTATAATATACTGTGGTGATGTTTAATTTATAACACATTACATTTTTACCTTTTCTTATTTTTCCCTAATATGTTAACAGTAAATGTAGTTATCAGAAAATGATGGTGGATTTAAAAAGTACAATATCTCTCTCTGAAATGCTTTGGAGTAGAAGAACTGAATTGCAAAATAGGATTGTTTAAAAAGTAAAATGCATGCCACCACTGACCTGTGTAGATGTGGACTGAGCATTCTGGATGTTCTTGTGTTTGCGTAGGAGCCAGTGCAGAGGAGGAGGATGAGCTCTATGAGCGTGGGGTGGTGGAGTCAAACTGTGTGTACCGGCTGGTGGAGAACAGGCTGGTGCCTCATGAGCAGGCCTGGGCCTCCATCCCCAGTGTCTCCCTGCTGGGCTCCACTGAGGTCTGAACTCTCTAAATATGTTGTCCATTGCGTGCTTGTTCTAAAAAAGTCAGACAGTTAGTTTAAACATCTGATCATGTCTCAGATGAAATGTATGCCCATTCTGTCATCCTTTTTTCTCCAGGCCCTGGTGTTTGATTTCGGCAGTGAGGTGTACCTGTGGCATGGCCAGGATGTCTCCCTCAGTAGGAGGAACGTTGCCTTCCAGCTGAGTCACCAGGTGTGGGTCGGTCCTTATGACTACAGCAACTGTGGAGTGAATCCGCTGGATCCCACGCAGTGTAACCCCAACACACCGCTGTAAGTTCACACCGCAGGCGTAAAGCTTTTAGACCCTACCTTACAAAGGAAAATCATCATATCAATGTTGGGACACAGAAGAGTACAGCTGTAAGTATGACCTAGTTTGAACATTGCTGTGCACCTAAACAAGTGTGGATGTAATGCCACACTGGACACAGTAAGCACAAGAAATTAAGTTTACTGTGCATGCAGCAGCCCAGTAATATGCAGTAAAAGTCTTTAGTGCATGCTGTAAAGCCAAAGCAAATGGCATTTCATTCCAAAGTGAAACCCCAGGATACAGCATTGTGTCCACATGACGTGCTGTTTTATGAATACACTTCACACTGACGGGCTGCAGCTGGCAAAAGACAGTGGAAAGTCAGAATTCACAAAAGTAGCAGGACACCTGTTGAACATGTCATTCAAAACGAATGGGCTTTAATGCTGCTATAATAGCCATTTATCTTTTAAGATGATTTTTGGTACAAAGTTGGGGGCACGCTAATGTCTAAAACATGAAAAAAAGTTGGGGGAAAAGCGCTTTATTTTTGATATGCACAACAATTACAGAAAGGATTTGTTGATAAAAAAAAAAGTCTGCTAATTTATAATGTATGAAATGTCACAAGTAAAAAGTGAGACTTATACAATAAGGACACTGCAAAGCCCAATAATTTACCACAATGTGCAAAAATATCATTTAAAAGTTACATAATTGCAAAGCGATCATTAATTGGGTTTGGATTCGGTGTCAAATTAATTTGTTTTGAATGACTCTGTCCTCAGGAGGGGAGCGGGGCGTCCCAGCTGGGCGTTGTTCGGTTGTGTCTCAGAGCACAGCGAGACTGCTCTGTTCAGGGAGAAGTTCCTGGACTGGACAGTCAGGAGTGGAGGCACGGAGGAAGCTGCTGCCGTGAGCCACAACACACAGGTTTGTCTGATAGAATGAGTGCACACACACACACACACACACACACACACACACACACACACACACATACACATACACATACACATACACATACACATACACATACACATACACATACACATACATATATATATATATATATATACATTTAAGATAATCAGTTTTCTCAGATGATTTAATCTTGACCTCTAATTTACATTGTTATTTTTTCGATTCCATACATTTCACTTTCAAGATTCTGGGTTTAGTTAATCATTGCAATCAATCATCATTATCTTTTTTCCAAATATAATTGTTGCTTTTATTTAAGCTTTAAACTGATTCTGATTCTGATTCAACTTCCATCCGTCCACAGCCTGTCCCAGTTCAGTCTTCCGAGTTAATGCCCCCATCCTCAGACGTCTTAAGTGCCTGTGATGCCAAAGCCTTAGTGTCCGGTCAGTTACTAGAAGGGGATGGCGTGGTCCATAACGTGTTGGCTGGGGTTGACGTCCAGAGGGGGCACGGTGTCATCATGCTGGAGGAAGGACGTCAGATGGAGATGAAGACAGTTGCTGTGGACACGTGGCACGTCCAGGAGTTTGATGACAGCGAAGTTCCCGTGGAGAGTACCGGGCAGCTTCACGAAGGAGACTCCTACGTCATCCGCTGGACGTACAGTATCAACACTGTCGGTCAGAGACATTTATCGCATCACCCTCACATTCCTTACTGTGGCTTATTCTGTCCTTTTAGTCAGTGTTATTTGATTTAGACAAAAACATCAGCTATAAAAAATACCTCAAATAGAAATGTAAATATGTTCTCCTCTGCTGTAGATAAGATGAACAGCACTGAGGAGTGTAGAGGAGATTCCGAACAAAAAGAAAACACTGCCTTCTTCCTGTGGCGGGGCCGTCACTCCAGTGTCAGCGGACGGGACACCGCTGCTTTCCTGTCCATTGGGACGAACAAGCAAGGGGAGTCACAGGTGAGGCCTTCAGAATACCGTTTGGTGGAAATAAAACCACACCCTAAAGTAATTACTCTGTAAGAACGTTTACTGAAGGAGCATATTGAAGGACACCTTTGGCCCTTTGGTGTGAGGGTTTACTTTAATTTAAAAAAAAAATTGAATTGGAGGGATGAAACCCTCTTTAATGGTCACACATGCAGAGCACACAGCACACACAGTGAAATGTGTTCTCTGCTTTTAACCCATCCTAGTACCAGGAGGCTAGTACTAGGAGCAGTGGGCAGCTATTGCACAGCGCCCGGCGAGCAATGGGAGTGAGGGGGGAAGGGGGATGTCCATTGCCTTGCTCACGGGCACCACGACAGGGCCCTAGAGGTGAACTGGGACCTCTCCAAGTGCCAGTCCACACTCCATACTTTTAAGTCTGTTCGGGGACTTGAACCGGCGACCCTACGGCTCACAGTCCAAGCCCCTACTGACTGAGCTACTGCTTGATCGAAATATACTTTACTGATTGCTGTATTTAGTAGATGCAATGCAGTACAAGGGTTTACATGCAAATACACACTGTGTGTACTCAACAGTTTGACTGATTAAAATATGGACTTTTTGCTGTGTTGTCTCTGAAGGTGGTGGTTCCTCAGGGAAAGGAACCTCCCTGCTTCCTGCAGCTTTTCCAGGGAGGCCTGGTCGTTCACAAGGGCAAGAGAGAGGAAGCCTCCACTAATGCAGGTACTGTACAGGAAGGGCCTGTATCTGTTCTCCTGGTTCAGTCATCAGGCTCAGAAATACTTCATTTATCCCTTCTAGAACATAAACATAGAGAAATGATGATAAGAAAGATGTATATAAATAATGTGCATATTTTTAACAGGTTGAAAAATATAATACTAACATTTTTATTTTAAGTGTGTTAAAATACAGGAAAAAGTGTTAATAGAACAATAATTGAAAAGCACATTTGAATTCAGTATTAATGGCGGAGTAAACCAGAAGAGTAATAACTACACAGACGGAGCTGCCGATAGGGGTAATTAAGTGCAAGAGCCAGTCTACTGACTTGGATGATGTGACACTCTGAAGGAGAAGATGAAAAGTTTGATGGCCACAGGCAGGAATGGACTCCTGTGGGGCTCTGGTGCATCTTTGGACAGCACGCAATGTCATGTGATTTTAAAACAAATATTTTCTTTTGTAGCAGAGTGGCGTCTCTTCTGTGTGCGCGGAGAGCTCCCGGAGGAAGGCTCTCTGTTGGAAGTGGATTGCTGCTGTGCAGGTCTGAGGTCCAGGGGCTCTGTCGTCCTGCTCAGCAGCCAGCAGGGGCTGATGTACCTCTGGACGGGCGGTAAGGCTCACAGCGGCTCCAGAGAGGTCAGCAAGAGGGCAGTGGAGCATCTCACTCAAACGTGAGTCAAGTCAGTGGGTCAGCTTTTCAAGGATTCAGTGATGTCTTTAACATAGAACGTTGAAATCACTTTCCAGCCTTTGAATTGTTTGTGTTTTTAGGTGTCCACCAGAGCTGGGTCTCGGTAAAAGCAGCCCTGTGAAGGTGCAGGTGGTGGAGGAAGGCTCAGAGCCGGCAGAGTTCTGGACAGCACTGGGACAAATGGACAGGAAGGCGTATGACTGCATGCTGCAAGGTAGAAAACAACTCAACGTCTCTTCACCCAGGACCTTCTCTAATCTTCTAAATCACACTTAAAAAATATGTCTTTGTTAGATCCCGGAAAGTATAACTTCACACCTCGCCTCTTCCACCTGAGTGCCTTCTCTGGGAGTTTCCAGGCTGTCGAGCTGCAGAGTCCAACTCGGCTGCCGGGGGTCGTGATGCCATCGCCCTTCATCCAGGAGAGCCTGTACTCTGTACCACAACCAGGTGACAGCATACACATGCACGCATGCACAATACACAAACGTGTGTGTCTCTTTCTCTGTTATCTTTTTATGTACATTCATTGAAAACAAGAACCACATTACTTTTGAGTCAACTATTTACTTTATCACACATTTACACTGGTTTGTTGTCATCAATTTCTAAAATTGTTTTGGCAGTATCCTTTTTTTTCCTTTCTGCCAACATCAAAAGTTCACTTAATTTTATAAGTTCATTTGGCTTGCATACATTTACCTAAATAAAATGTATATTCTATTAATGCTTTTTTTTGGTATATACATATCTGACTTCTTTTCACCAATGAGAAACGTTTGTGTATACGACTCCCAGAAGGGCTCCGAAATTCACTTTATTGTCTCATATCCACTGTCTTTCTTGCCTGCCTGTTAGCCTTGTTCCTGCTGGATAACCGTCTGGAGGTGTACCTGTGGCAGAGGGGTCAGCCTGAGCAGACGGAGAGCTCGGCCTCAGCCTGGAGCTGCTGGCATGCTGAGAGGAGGTGTGCCATGCAGACGGCGCTGCAGTACTGCAAGGGTACGAGAAGGCTGTTTAAAATGAATGAGTTGCTGATTAGTTGAGAGTATTTACATTTTTCAATGTTTTTTTCTCTGCAAAACAGAGATGAACCCAAGACGCCCACCGCAGGCTTACCTAATTGTTGAGGGTTTAGAACCTCTTACCTTCACTAATGTGTTTCCCCACTGGGAAAAGAGCCTGGGACCCCATCCACAGGTAAAAACCCCATGCACTTATCTACACCTCACTGTTTCTAGTGTAGATATTCAAAGTATAATACGTAACATTTCTACATTAAAATGTTTAATCTCTAGACTGATTTTCTATATTTTGTTGAGTTTTGTTACGTTGTCCAAGATGTCATAAGTTGTCCTTTTTATCCTGACACTTTTTTATGAAACACATTTTAGATATTTGTCATTTATTTTAGCCAAATATAGAATTTAATAGAGTGGATGACTAGATCTTAAAATATTAGAACGACAAGCTGAGCAAATGTAAGCTGCAGCTCCTACATCCTGTGTCTACCAGAGAAACACAGATTTGCACTGTGACACTGCCTTATTCAAGATTCTTTTCTACCAGTTTTAATCACCAGCTTTGTTCTATGTATTTTTCCATGAATGTCTGTGTAAGGGTGATGCGGGGCGGGTGAAGCTGACCTTGGTGCAGGACGCCCTGGCCCAGTTGATGAAGACCCAGTACCCTCTGGAGGAGCTGCTGCAGAGCCCCCTGCCTGAAGGAGTGGACCCCCAGCGCCTGGAAGTCTACCTGTCGGATCACGACTTCCAGGTAAACTGATGGAGCAATATGCAGTGATGTCTTTTAACCAGCAGGCTGCAGTGTTATCCAAATGTTTTACAAATAATAATAGATGCTCTCATATTTTTAATCTGATAATAAATTATTTAGAAGTTTTGTCTAAACTTTAACATTTATATTTTATTTTATAAAATGATTTCCCCAGTAAACAAATCACTACAATTATATGTTTCAGAGTATTTTGGAAATGAAGAGAGATGAATACGCTTCCCTCCCAGACTGGAGGCAAATTGATCTGAAGAAAAGCAAAGGGCTGCTTAGCTAGACAGCGAAAACAGATGGAGGCTGACTGATGCTCCTGCAGCAGGGACTTCCTCCTCCACTGAGAAGAGAAGATGGCAAGGGGTATTAGCACCGCGTTGCTGCACAAAGGACTGCTCACACTGTTATAAAAAGAGGAAAGAAATTACCTTTTATTTATGTCAAACTAGTATGAGTGTTTAGACTTTTTATCAGACATGAATTTCTCTGTAGCTATTGTTCAGAGCAAAAAACAACACACCTTTTCCTATTAAAGTAAACTTTATCTGTACAAATCATTGAAAGATATAAAGAAAATGTATGAGGGTGTGAGCGAAGGACATCAGTAACCAACTGTGTAATAAGGATAAGAAAACAAAGGAATACATACAAAGAATAAAAGGCTAACTACTTTTAAAAAGGTTTCCTCCTCGATTGAGATCTTTCCATCAAAATATCTCTGCATTCTCGGAACTAAAGTTTTGCTTATTTTCAGTTGAAAGATTTTCAGCTGCTGCTTCTCTTCCTGATTGTCACTACAATCTTAAAAACAGTGTATTTGACTCCTATGATGTGTATTATTCAGAGCTACTGATGTGTTCATTTGTCTGCCTGCCTTGTGTGTACAAAGGTTTGTGCCATGTGTATTTTAGCTTAAGCCCATGTGTTCATTGTTGCTGTGGGTAATGCCTTATTAGGACTCCTTGGGGATTCAGTATTAGCTATGCATGGGGGAGCAGGTAGACATGCTCCAATAACATCCATCTGGCCCCAAACAACACGCTAATTCTGCTCCACCTCAATCACCACGCTATTCACAACACCCCTCCTAACACAAAAAACTATAAAGACATACGGCATCTCTATTGTGTGTGAAAGCTCAATATTTCTGATAATGGTAACACTGAGCTGATGGTGATTAAAACATATTTTGATGTACTTTGGTGTAATATCCCATTTCCTGGATGAATCTAAATGGAATGTTTAACTTGAATTCTTATAAAAAAAAAAAACACCTTTTTGTTGTCAAAATTAAAAAAACAAATGTTTCTTGGCTCACTGTTGTCTGCAAGCATTTACATCTTAGCTGCTCTGTGAGGCTAAGCTAAATGCTAACATCAGCATGCTAACATACTCAAAATCAAACTGATGTAAATCGGTAATGTTTACCATAGTTGTGTGTTAGCGGCTTACACATGCTAATGACAAAGTACAGGCTGATGGCAATCTCAATACTTTTCAGGTATTTGATAACAAATACTGGAAGTATTTAAAATCAGCTTGCCTACTAAAACGTATCTGATTAATTGTTTGTGGTACATGGATGTCTGTTCCAAATGTTGTAGCTATCGAAGTTGTTTGGATACTCAAAAACCACAAATGTTGACCTGCTTGTGGCGCTAAAGAAAAGGTCATGGGATCAACAAAGTAATTAGGATTCATCCTCTGGGAACCATGATATTCTGTCCACATTTGTATCCTAATCCAGGGAGTAGATGTTGAGATATTTCAATGTGCACCAAAGTGGTGGTTATTCATCCATCTTAGCCTCAATTAATCCTAATACAATGCAGCAATGGGACAAATGGGCTTTTCTCGAGTGGAAAAAACCCCCCTACTGTGTTGCTGATGTGGCTAAAACTGATGCTGTTGTGTGATTACAACTCACAAACTGGTGATTTCTGAGTTAGGTAAAACAATCTGAGAGACGTTTTAGAGTAACCACAAGTCATGTGTGCTCAACAAATTGTAAATAGGTAAGGTTGTTCTTCCATTGGTCCACTGAGTAGGAGCCCCTTTGGGTTCACTGGCTAACTGGATGTTATTTTCCTCAGAATGGATTAGCTGACTAAGCCTTCATGTGACTGTGCAGTGCCATATTAGATTTAGGCCCACCGCTGGGTGATGGCGCACTTGAGAAAGACATTTCCAAAGGCCTTTTACTTGCAGGCATCTAAAACGGACCAACTCTAGAAAAGGGTTACATACTGAAAACGACCTGAATCCTAATGTCTTTGCAGCCATTATGTAGCTGGAGTGAAGGCAAAAATTGTGCTTTTTCTAAAGTTGAAATGTAAAAATGAGGAGTCCCTGCATCAATCGGCACAACCTTAATCATTTGGGTTTGATGGTGAGTTTGTGAATCGTGCCTTTCCAACACTACCAGGTGGAATATGTGCCTGTTCAATATCAAGTGAGTACGGCAGAAAATTGACATATTTTCATGCCCTTGTTTAGATGTCTAAATGGCCTGTTCTCTTTGTGCATCATGTCCGAGTATGAATCGATCCGGTTCAGAGGCCAGTGCCGCCTCACGCAAAACCACCATGTGATCTTCTGCTGCGTTGAGTGACTGGTCGATCCAGTCCATACTGCCGGACATGTGACAGGCGTTGCGGGTGACCAGCACCAGGTGGCTGACTGAAAGAAGGAGAGCTGTAGCCCTGAGGAGGAAAATGAAAAATGGGTTTGATTTAACTTTTTTTTGTTGCTGGGTGAGATGCACTGATTCCCAAAATCCTTTTTAAAATGAAGGAAAACTGGCTTAGAATGGGTCTGTTGGGCTGAGCCAGATTGCATAACTTTAGATTTGTTTTTTAAGGCACAAAATATTTGATTTTGAAGGTTTTTCCCTATCGCTGCATATATGAAAAGTTATTTCATTATGGATATATCAAGTCATGTGGTCTTCTCCAGCTCTTATAGGTCAATCACGGTCACAGGTCTTTGCATAAGGTCATCAACGTCATACAAAGAAGCTGATGTTATGGATGGGAAAACAAATGTGATTACCTGGCGTCCAGGAGGATTGGATCCAGAGGTGGGTACATGGACCTGACCACGTCGTCCACCCTGTGAGGAGAGGGGACAGAGAGGATGTGAGGTTAGCCGGAGTCAGTAGGCCTACTGTGTTCATTGCAGAGGTGGAAGTAATACATGGAACATTTATTGAAGTAAAAGTACAGTCCCACAGTGTATGTTAAAAAGTCCTTAATTAAAAAGTATTATCATCCCAAAACACTTAAAGGTAGGGTAGGTAAGAATGGAGAAACCAGCTTGAGTAAGCTAGAATTTGAAAGTACACAATCGAAAAAAATCTGCCCTTTCCTTCAAACTTCCTTACAGAGCCCCTCCTCCAACACACACGAACGCGCACATGACCAATGAGGGCACGAGATAAGTTTGTGCACGAGATGCACGAGATGGAAGGCTGACAGGCAGGTAGGCCATCCAATTATCTGCCGCGGGCCGAGACAGATCATTGGACTTGCTTTTTACAGTGCCACGGCTTCCACAGATGAAATATTTCTATATATTTATTGTCAAAGCATTTAAAACCCTTTAACTGCCGGACCAAGAAAAAAACTATGGAAAAATATTTTTTTTGCATTTTCTTATTAAATGGGCCACAAATAAGCACAAACACTTTTTTTTTTTTTTTTTTTACTGACCACCACACAGTTTTGTTTTTATGAGCCTCTACCAAATGGTCGAGCTGGCCTTCTATGGTAAAAGTACATTTTCAACAATCATCATATACAGTACAGTATTTGTATGCATCAAACTCAAATAAAACACAAACTCAAATACAAATATATTCATAAAAGATAATAAATTATAATTATAAAAAAAAGTGTTACTTGCTAATCTTACTGTATATTCTGAATTGGCCTAACAGGAAACCACTGGCCTAACAGCAAATGTCTATATCCTGTGTTGGCCTAACTTGCTCATCTGTGTGCAATTTTGGGCTGAATGCCATGCATGAAAGGTGCTATATAAATTAGTATCACTCTTTCACTCTGAGACTCATAAGGCAGTACTATATTTAGTAATATTACCATGAATCTAGCCACTTATTTACCATATTTTATTGGAAAACATCTCTGAAACTCTGAAAAAGTCATATTGCTAGCTTACCATAAAAGGCCAATTCGACCGATTGGTTGAGCATATTTTCCAAAAAATAATTACACCCTTGTTAAAACTTTTTTTGTGCATCAAGTTATCTAATTATGTTCAGTAAAATATGTCAAAAATAATATGGTTACCTTACAAAAGTTGACCAAAAAGAGTGATTTCTTCAGCAGTGATTTTTAGCATGCCAACTTTCTCAGTGGAAGCTAGCTGAAGGGCATTCTGTTTGAACCACAGTGACATCTAGAGGTTGTTTTGTACATAACATGTCAACCAAAGGGTAGAGCTGGCTGAATCAGATGGAGTTCAACTTTTTTTTTTTTTTTAAACAAGATATCAAGACACAAAATGTGCTCTACCAAATGGTGGTGCTGGCAGTTAAAGGGTTAATGTATTCATTGCTATCGGGATGTTAAGAGCATTCCATGGAATATAACAGAAAGTGTTTCTGAAGTGAATTACCTTTAAAATATCAAAAGTAAAATAACTAATTTTGTTGTAGAATGTCTACAAAATGATGTATGTTATGATACTGAATCACAATTATTGAAGCATTAAACTGTTCATTACAGTGGGGAAATGTTTCCAGATAGTTTGTGAATTTACCAAAGGATTAGTAAAGTGTTATCTTACTTATTCAATACATCATCATTGATATTAAATATCATACCAAGTACCTTAAAATAGTTTTTAAGTAAATGTCCTTAATTACTGGTAAATGTGCGTTACCTCGGGCTGATGCGTTTGGCCACACTGATGATGTCACTCAAGCTTGCCGGTGCCTTGACCTTTGCCCCTGAACCCATTGTCATGGCAACCAACTTTTCAGTCAAAGTGTGGCAAATCTGTAGATCGAAATATAACGTGTTAGTTTTGCTGAATAAACAATATAGACTAGAACTAAAGTAAAGACTTGAGTTACCTTTAGGATTGAGATACAATGAGAGACCAATCCACTGTGGGAGAAACATTCAGAGAATTAGGTAGAATCAAATACTCAGGTCATTTACTTAAAAACAGCAATACCAGTGTACCACAAAAAAAATACCCTATCGGAGTAAAAAGAGAAACCTAAAGTAGGGCTGCAACTTACAACTTATTTGCTAATGAATTGTTCTTCTGAATATTTTAGAATTTAATCGATTGGTCTATAAAATGTTTTAAAAAAGTGAAAAATGTTGAGGCAAAAACAAAAATACATTAATAACATATATAATTCCCACTTGTGGATCAATTAAGTCTTATGTTTATCTATAATAACATAACATACTTTATTTGTTGGTTTAGTATTGTATTGTTAATTGTAATACTCAAAGTAACTAATGCCATGTAAAAAATGTATTGACATGAAAAGTAAAATATTTCCCTCTGAAATAGAAAGTATCTGAACATGTAAGAACTCAAGCACCTCAAAACGGTACTTTTGGCAGTACTTGGGTAAATGTGCTGAGTTAGCAGCAGCATTTGAAGACTTAACCTAAATGTCTAAAGCTTTAAACTTATGTCATGCCACAATGGCACCAGTAAGACATACGAGGCGTCCTCTATCCAGTCCTCGTTCTCCAGGATGGCCTCGATATGCGGGTTGGTGATGACCACATCGTCCAGCTCCAGCTCCGACTGCTCGCTCTGGGTCTCCATGGCTCCAATCAGATCCACTGTGGGTCTGTAAAACAGAACAGGGAAACCAGAGGAGGCACGGCTGGATTACCAACCAGCAAGTCACAGTTAAATTACCTTTACATTTGCTGTGGTTAACTGAGCAAGTTTATTGACTGAACATTTGCATGAGGATATCACGTTTTAGTGTTTTTCACATAGTATAAAGGGGCTCTGTGTCTTTGAGCACACAATACAGGTTTCTGTTCTAATTTCAATATTTGTCCTGGCAGGTTGTGGATATCAATGTTTAAGATGAGTATCTTTTATTAGCAACACTTTTTCAACAAAAGGCGTATAAGTAAACAAAGCTAACAAAACAGCCTGATTTTGTTGTTGTTGATTGAACAAACACTAATCAAGGTGTAAAGCGTATCAATTAGATGAAAACACTGGAAAAAAGAAAAAGAGATGTTAAATGTTGAAATAAATGAGTCCAACTGAGGTTGAATGGTACACAAATGGAGTGCCCCTGTGGCTTAAAGGATTTAAGAAGCCAACCATGAAGTGCAAAGTCCCTGTTTGAGGTCTTTGTTGCATTTCTCTGCCTCCTTTTGTGGCATTTCTCAACTATTGCTAATTAATAAATGCCCATAAACCACTAGTGCTAAAAAGTGTGAAGCCAACCCTAATCGTTTAGTACAAACAGTATGTAGGCTAGCAATGGTTATATTTTTTTAATAACTACAATTTAAGACTCTAAAATCTAATAGAAGTTAAAACTCTTTCTAGTTCACATGTCGAGGCTTTGTATTGATTCACTGACTTGGTGTCGAAGGGGTACAGCAGGTGGTGAGGGTGGCAGTAGCGATGTCTGCACACCACCACAAGGGCGACAAAGGAGGCCAGGAAAATGGTGGCCAACACCCCAATTGCCACGATCACCACTGTCTCCATGGCGACTCCAGCTCCCACAGCAGCTGCAGCCAGCAACTTGTTTGAGAGGAAGAGAGTCCAATCAGGGTCGGCTGATTGTCCGAGCTTGATTATGGATGGCCGCTCATCTGTCGAGGAGAGAAGAATTGCTGGTGTCAAAGTGATTGGGTGAGAAGAGGAAAATCATCCCTGTGCTTGAAGATACTTCAGCTAGATTTCTCCTGATTTTGACTTCTGTTGAAACACAATTCCCCTCTGAGCCAATGGAAAGAAGGATACAATCAGCAGTGTTTCTGAATGTGGCACACCTACAACACACGGCTGATCTTTATCATGAGTACATAAAAGCTGAAGTGCACTTGCTCTTTGTTTGCATGTCATACAGCATAATGAGAACACAGTGTTTGCTATAAAGAGACTTTATTTGCGAAACTAGGGCAACGACAACTCACGACAAATATTATACTATTCTATTGAAGCAGCCAAAAAGTCGAATAGTTTGAAAATAGTGTAAAGACTGCCTGTTTCCTTTCACTTTGATTAACACACACACACACACACACACACACACACACACACACACACACACACACACACACACACACACACACACACACACACACACACACACACACACACACACACACACCCACACACACACACACACACACACACACACACACACACACACACACACACTCACACACACACACACACACACACACACACACACACACACACACACACACACACACACACACACACACACACACACACACACACACACACACACACACACACACACACACACACACACACACACACCTAAACCGCCTGTCTATACCTGAACAAAGAACTAAACTCTCATAAACTTTGACCTCTTACCATCTGATGTGTTCAGTCCTGGCTGAAGTATTCTGGATTATCGATTATCTGCAGTATAATTCAGGTGACATGACATTTACCCTTTCGTTGAGAGTGTAAAGTATAGCTGCCCTCTGCTCGGTTTTGTCACTCATTAACCCGCCCTGCCCCACCTGATCACTCATAGAGGATGGGAGTAAACTCTCTGCCAGAAAGCTGTCATTGGCTCAGCGTTCTCAAGGTACAGTAAAGTATAATTGATTTGTAATGATGCCTGCCATTATGAACAGTGTTCACTGTTACATGACTGCAGGGCAGCTGAACTGAATGATTATGTGAGATTCTGCATTGGAATGCTGTAATTCTTTAATCTGATTAATTTGTGTTACACTCGCCGTATCGCACAGAGCTTTCTCCTGTCTCTCTCCTGCCCCAACGCTTTCCTGACTCCCTTTTCTTTTCACAGGCCGGAGTGTAAGAACTCCTTGAAATGTCTCTGCTAAAATAAAACAGATACAAATGTTTCATTGATATATTTCAGGAAATAACAGGGTTTCCCCTTAAACCAAGCTGATTTCACTGCAGAGCAAACTGCTTGTCTTAAATTGTTGAAAGTAACTGAGTGAATTTAGTTAGGTACAACTTTGAGGTATTTTTTGCCTAATTTACATGTTCTGCTATTTCATACTTCTACTTCTCAACATTTCAAAATGAAATAATATACTTTTTACTCCACTAGATTTATCTGATTGCTATAGTTACAATGCAGACTCAGATTTGACATTAAACACATCCCTTATGATCTGATTACTCGCTTGACCATTGCACTAGATAAGACTAAATAACAGTAAATACACTATTATTATTTTTTAAGATTCTTTAAATAACTTTTTGTCCATTATACATCAGAGTATAATAATTGTAATTGTATGTCCTTACTGTTGCTATTAAAGGGAAGTATCTTAATAGTTATCAGACCATTTCAAGTACTGATCACAATAGTTTCTGCAAGTGGATAAACCACAAACTAACATAAAAAACGAAAGGTAAAAAAGTAAAAGCGACTAAATCAATCAATCATCAATGTATTGGTTTTAATGGACTGTATGCTGAGTATTTACCACACACAAAGGTTTATTAACGTGGGTCTAGGTTAAACAAATCCCTATTCTTATCTCTACAAATTTGCGGAGAGCAACAACAGAGGCACAAAAAAAGGGGGCAACCAAAGTTCATTATTTCCCCTAAATTGTTTGTCTAATAGAAACACTGGCGCTCGCTCACAGTAACACATCCGCACATATGTAAAGTTTGTATCTGTACTTCATGAACACAGGCAGTTTCTACACTTATACATCAAAACCATAGCACACATCAGTTTTACTTTAAGTCTACTGAACTTTTCCTAACGTTACATTTACATGTGCGACACGTTACTTACACGTTGATAAAGCAAAGAAACAATCGATTACTTACCTAAACATTTTGATATTTTAGTTGAATTCCTTTTAGGAGACAAAATACTTTCCTCTGCGCCACTAGGCGCGCGGAGACGGCACCGACATCTCCCAATCTGGGGCGTGGACGCGCACGGCTGACTGATGATCAGACCAAACCTCCCAGCGCGCGCCTCTCCAGTCCATGCTGGAGCTGTGTGATTGAAGCACGCCTTCGCTGCTATGTTTGTTAATGTTGCTCGTAGTTCCAAATAAAACACACAGGTGGATACAGTTAACGCTAGGTGGCGTACGCTAACCGCCATAATGCTTGGTGTTCATCATATGTGGGAGAAGGTAAAGCCATAATGTCAGTTCTTAATGTTTCAATGGTTTACTGAAGTTACATGTCGAGCAGGTGGCACATTTAAGCTAAAGTAGTAACACATGCTAATGCTAAATGTGACTATCAATGGAGGGAGAAATAGTTATTCTCTTCTTATACCTAATTTATTAAAAGTAGAAATACTGCACTGTAAAAATACTTTTGACATGCATTTAAGAACTTGCTTAGGTAAAATAAAAAAAAAGCATAAACGTCAAATAAATAAAGATGAATAGCCTACATGTTGGGCAAAGATATACAATTGTATTTATCTTACAATTGAAACATTACTACTGATGCTTTAAGACTCAAGCAACATTTTACTGACAGGTAAAGGTGGAGCAACTTTTTAACTAACTTTGAACACATTGAACTTTTTACATCTACAGTTCCATTTCTACAGGGTAACCTACATCTGCCTGTGATAGTAGGATATAAAGCTCAAGAACAACTACTTGTAAATGGACATTAAGTTAAGATGGTTTGGCCAACAATTTTCCTCTCAGTAACTCAAACAAACAAAAAAACAAACATTTGTGAATGTAATTAGTTTGACATGCAAGTGTTTTACAATGTCTAGCCTGGTGTTAATGTGATATTCCTATTTTGCAGAGCGTTGAGCATGGGTCTACAGATGGATGAGGTGCTGCAGGAAATAGTCAGGAATACGTCTTAAAGAGGTACAGTATGGCCCTTGCATACACTGTGCCTTTTCTCATACTGTACACTAATGCCCTACATCCTGGTTTCCCTGCATGTGCCGCTCTGCTGGGGCAGATCCACACCACCCGCAGAGATAATTATCCCCTCTTCAACTGAGCATAAAAGACGGGTACCTGAGCGCAGAGCCTGCAAAAGCTGCTTAATGTTTGTCCTGCCAATCTCAGGGATGCATCATTAGGTGTGTCTGTGCAGTATTCGGTGCAGAAGCCCGTTTTTGAAGTTCGACTTGGCACAAGAATGGATCCCAGAATAAAAAATATACATGTATTTTTAAACAACGCCATAGAACAGAGGTCTAGATTCTCAAAGTTCCACTGAAACCTTTTCATCTCAAAATCGTGATTTTGTACATTATAAATATTTCTACTTTTGCTGCTCACAGAAAAATGCACCCTTTCATCAACCTTACATGAGGGTAGCAGGGTATATTTCTCCATATAGAACTGCAGTGCTCTAACATCTACATCATATTTTAGAGGGAACTTGACAGAGTCTCCTCTACTAGTCTCTGCTCACCTTTGTCTCTCTCATTGATAATCACAATAAGAGCTTTGCATTGCAACTAGGTAAGACAGGTGAGTGCTATCCAGTAGGAGTATTGAGCAGAGCAGGGCTATCGGCTGGTAATAGTCGATTCCTCCTGACAGCGATCCTGTCATGCTGTAATTAAACTAGCTGTCCTTGATCCTACCGAGTTGGCTGTCAGGAGTCTAGGCTATGAAAAGGAATGTACACCGAGTTCACAAAGAAACACTTTATTCATGGTAGAATGTTGTTTTTTCTTTGTAGAAATAGTGGCCTTAAACAGCAAACACACAGGTCTTTATAAGTCACCAAGGATGTTTTCATTGAGAAATACTGCAAGATAAAGGAATGATTGACACTTTTGGCAGCATCAATTGTTGGATCAGGAACTGTTTGAATTAGCTGAATGTTAATGAATAAGAATGATGGGAAATGCAGAGGAAACATAAAACAAGCACCAAAGCTATTGCTAAAACATACAGTATGTACAAATGATATAAACAGCAGAGAAACAAAGTATTAATAAAAATGCTTAGGGTTGTTGCATCTCCTCAGGACTTTTGATACTGAACTGAAAATCCTTCACTGTTTGACTAAATAAGTTATTTAATTATGTGAGTGCTGGCTCGTTAAAATCCGTGATTTCTGATATTTTCAATAAAAAGATTACATATGAAATGATTTGGCAGATTGATAACATGCATGCGTGATATTATATGTATGTCATTTGTGAAGAAATCACAACATTAGTCCTTCCACTGAGGGGCAGTGATACGTAAGTTACAGAGTTTGGGGGAACATTAATTATAAATAAGGAAGAAGCCAGTGGTCCTATGGCTACGTAACAGGTGGAGTTTTCTTGTTGAATCTGATGTTTCCACACCAAGCAGACGCAGCTTAACAGGAGCAGCCTTTAGTATGTTGGCAGGTTTACCCACCAGGCATAATTGGAACCAATGGATTGTATAGTAATATAAATGTCCACCTGTTGTCTCCTCCAGAACCTGTGAGGGACAAACTGGTGTGCCAGCTGAGAGCTGCTGTCGACAGGATGCAGCAAATGATGCATGGTTTCCCTACAACTCTTTATTTCACTTCCCATTATCCCGGGCATGCTTCTCACAGCACGGGTGGATTCATGACACGCTGAGTTAGTGCATGTCTGTGCAGCTTTGCTTTGCTCTTAATATGGATTGCTTGAGTAAAGATCACAGATTGGGCCGTGTGCCTTTTGACCGCTGGATGTGGAGGGAGGAAGCAGCCTGGTTTAACGTCCCTGTGGCCTTTCATGACATCTGTGGCCCTGTGTAGCTCTGCAGGCGGCAGGGGAGTTTACACATCAAGTGTGTGTATGTGTGATGGGTTGTCTTTCTTTAACAGATGGCTGAGGATGGCCTTTGAGAAGTGGTGGATCTAGATCAGCACTCTGATGATTTATCTATTTCTTGCTTTCTCTTAATCAGAACCAGTGGCAAACATTCTTCTCTGTCAGTGCTTGACGACAGTCTTTTTGTTTCCTGTTGTTGACAGAGTGGCAGGCAGCACAAATGTATTTGTTCTCAGCCTGGTCGTTAATGTGATATAAGCGGAAAATCAATCAACTTTAACAATTTCTTGCAATCTTATTTCACATTATTTTGATGACTACGGTTCCTATTTAATTCAACGCCCAACGCTATATAATAAAATGATGGTTCCAGCCTTCAGATGTTATCAAGTGTTTTCTATGTTCTTCATTCACCTTGCCTGAATTCACCCTCTCTCTCTTATTCTCTTGTATGGGTTTTATGCTTTACTTCTTAAAACAGGAGACAGAAAAATGAGAATATGTTTGTTTGAAAAAAAAAATGTAGGAATTGTTGTCATCTCTTCCAAACAATATATTGGAAAAATATTTATCGGAGAGAATTGTTGTTCAAGCCCATATAAAAGGTTCAAGGTAGAATAATAATGTATTGTCAAGTCTACACAACAAAATGCATTCTTAGCCTATTGCAATATAGCTACACACGACGGTACACACAAAGTACCCCCTATTGTATTCTCTTTGCCCATCTTGTGTGTTTTGCGTGGGTGGCTTTGCTTCCCAAATTTGAAAAGAAAACGTTTTGTTGTATCTGTTTTATCAGCACTCACACTGAAGCTGGAGGCAAACCATGACAACACCATCTGTATCAGAAACTCAGGAGAAGCGCAGAGACAACAGATGCGGTCCAAGGCAAAGGTAAGATAAAAGTACTAAAAACAGAAACGGGTAAAAAAATCAATTTCTTGTTTCTGAATTTGGTTTGGTTTAGACCAAAACTCTGACGCCAACATCCCCGCATGGAGTGAATTCTCTGTGCCCTGTTACATGAAATTGATCTGGATGTTAGCACGAAACGTCCCTTTTTTTATTTGCATTTCACATGTACAGTTTTACACCTTGTGGTTTGCAACATCATTAATCTCGAATGAGCAGACATGGCTAGAAACAAACCTCAGCATGCCTGCCACAGATGGCCGTGCTATTATTGAGTATGTAAGTCGCTTTGGATAAAAGCGTCTAACAAGTAACATGTAATGTAATGTAATGTAATATTCATCTACTTCTCCATATTCCAATAAGAAATGATTCAAGTAAGTTGAGTGATGTGTGGAGGTCGGAGAGAGCGAAGAATGTGCCTGGGGAGATGGTATGTCCTGTAGCCAGATAATCAGAAATTGAAGAAACGCACAATGCCTACCAGAAAAATGTAGTTATTTACAAGAGGAATCATTATCCATGTAAAATACTCTGCTGACCCAAGCCTTTTTGGAAACTCAACAAATAAGATAACCCAAATCTCTAAACAATACCCCTATTGTGGAAAGTCTCTAGGAGTAGACAGATGTTGAACTGTTTTCCATGGACAGCTGACCTTTACAAAATAAAATACAGATTGTTGTTATTTTTTGATGGTGCTAACAGACAGCTGTGGGGTTGTGAAGTATGGTTGCAGCTCGCCAGAAACAAATCAATAAAAAAAAAATCAGCTCTGGTGACAGATGGATGGCTAGTTACTATAGGTAACTTCTCCTTCTCCCGTGCGGCTGTGAGTGACCGTAGCACCCGCCGCTGTTGCTGGCCAACAGCTTGCCGTTGGGCTCATTTTCTTGAACACGTTTAACATTACAGCATGGTGGACTCAGCTAAGTGACTTGCATGCAGTTGACTATTCCTATTCTATATCTATGTACACTTCTTTTGAGAAAAACACTGAAAATGTCATAAAAGATCTCTGTAACTAAATGCATTATGTGGTGGCTTGGTTGAAAGGCTGCGATCATAAGAGGCATTCTTTTTTTCTGTTTTCTTTGTTAACAACACAGCAAGAAAAATAGTTTTTCAAGATTGTTTACTAAAGAAGTTCATGATGTAAACTATGACTCGGAATGAATGAATCACCATTTTTTGTTATTGCATAAATGGATGAGTCTGAAGAGGTCAGCCAATGAATTAAAACACGAATATTTAACTACATAATCGTTCAAGGTCTGAGTGCCACTTATGATGACGTTTGCTTTTGAGGACCCTATTTAGGTCCTGTACTGCTCGTAATGTTCTCCGGCATTCAACTTTTTAAAAAGCCAATTTTCTGTGAAGAGCGATTTAAAGTCTGTCTACTTTTAGAAAAAACTAATCCAAAAAGGAAACTAGAGAGTTTTTCTGAATGTACCCAGCTTTACCCTAGGGAATCCAATCCCTGTGGCTCCGGAGGCTTACACAACTTCCTATTTTATAAGCAGCTGGGTAAGAATTGCGGGGAGGCTCTCTGCAACTGAGAACAAAACAATGATGCTGGGTAGGGTGGGCTTGGATAAATGGTGGGGGGACTTGGTATAGTGTATGACACATAAATGTCCTTGAAAAGGAAAGCATCCAGCCGGTTTTCAGCCAAACGGCTCTGCTTCTTTATTTTTGCTCGCCCTTGTCTCTTCAGTACTGCTGAAATCCGCATTTTGGCAGGCAAACAGAGAGAAGCCGCAAACCTTTTTCCTTTGTTGCAGATAAAATGATGGTGTTTGCTAGTACAGCCCCTCAGTGCATGCATATTATAGTATTAACGGATTATTATGTGTATAGTTCATTTAGAAATACAATCATATGAGTTGCACAATATAGAAAATTAGGTTTGTCCTGTTGCATAAGATATCAGTGACATTATATCTCTAATATCAGATGGTTAGAAATCAAGTACAGTATGTGAAAATTGTTGGAGTGAAAGTCCATTTCTGTGATGATGATACACTGATAATCTTTCTGTCTTTCTTAAATTAACCATAATGAATATAACAGGTCATTTCCCTTTATTGCTGACAAAGTTGTCCAGGCTTTACGCTCATAACCAGCAGAACACATCTTACATCCAAGCGTTTCCCTGTCACAGTGTGTTTCATTGAATTATAAACTAATCATAAGCTCACTGAAGTCTTAAACATCAGGGAGCACAATGTGAGCTAGAGGCAAGTCAGTCCAGATTTAGTTTGGAGTTAGGAGTCTAGACAGAAAGACCACAGTTCAGAAAACACTTGCATATTTATTATATTAGGGCAGAGAAAGTAAGGAGTGAATTCACCCTGAAAATAAACTTTTGTTTAGCGTCAAGCAGAGCCTCTGGCTGAGTTTAGTCATTCGTCTATGTGCTCCACCTCTGTGCTCGGTTACATTTGTATCTTTGTTGCAGGTAAATTAAAAGATCCAGGGCTGCTCGCTATTCACACAGAAATGTTGAGTGTATGGCTCTCTTCATGCAGATTGCAGAATTAAACTGAATTAAACTCTTACCATTTTGCCCCTATATTTAGAGGGGTAGGCAGGGTGAGGGATGTTCAGGGCTAGATAAAAAGTCAACAGTAAATGCCACATAGAAGTGTGTCTATCCTCTAACAGCCTTAATGTTGAACGTTTATAGTGTATTAAAGCTTAGATTATGAAGTTCCAATTATAAAATGGCCATTCCCATGCTATATAATGTCTGATAAGTTGTTGCAGTCATTTTTACTGTTTTAGCCTTTGTTGCACAGGTTTAGTGCCAATTTAAAAAATAATGTAGGCAAGGCAAGGCTTTTACAAAATAAAATAAAAGACATTTAAGAATAAATACAGCAGAAAGACATTATATAATGGCATTTTACAACAGGCATTTAAAAGCAAAGATAATAAATTAAACACAACAGTTATACAATACATGAATAAAATGTGTACTGCAGTGCGAATATGAACAGCTCAATTAAAAGCAGTGGCAAAAAGATAGGTTTTCAGTCTCGATTTGAAAATACTAAGAGTTTCTGCGGACGTGCATGTTTCGGGCAGTTTGTTCCAGATTGTCGGGGCATAATAGCTAAACGCTGTTTTTCCATGTTTTGTTCTTACTCTCGGAACCGAGAGCAGACCCGTCCCAGAAGACATGAGACACCTTGATGGTTCATAATTATGCAGGAGATCGTTAATATACTTTGGTCCTAAACCATTTAGTGATTTAAAAACTAGCAATAATACTTTAAAATCAATTCTTTGGCCGACTGGAAGCCAGTGTAAAGATTTCAGAACTGGGCTGATGTGATCCACTCTTTTAATGTTAGTGAGGACTCGAGCAGCAGCGTTCTGATGGATTTTTTTGTCAGCCCTGTGAATACACTATTGCAGTAGTCGCCTAAATAATAGCTAAAAATGGTTTAAAAGGCTTCCAAAATGCCACATTGACAAACCAAGACTCTAGAAAAATTCCTGTTGTGATTTAATATGAAAAAGAAAATGTGTTGAGATCTCTGTAAGATTACATTTTGTTGTGATTCTTCTGGAAATTACATACATCCTCTGAAATCCCTCAGTCTCTTGTCCGTGGTTGTACATTTTTACGAGGTTGTGATCAACCATCTTTTACATCAGGTAATTTTATATGTTGAGGTCAAAGAAAAACAAATGGTCTTCCCACTGAAAAGGCCCTTATGGCGACTTACGTTATACCACATGAATATAATTTGGCTCATTGAATCTACAAGAGTCAAATTATGAAATTACAAGTCCCTTTAGGGGCCCCAGCATGCAAAAAACAGTTTTAGAAAAGGCGACGGGGGCAAACGGGACCAATCACTTCTCTAATCAACCATCTGATTTTCATTTCCCCTTCACACTGTGATTTGTCAGCTGTGTGTAGAGGTTAGAAAGTGAAAGAAATGTCAGATGTTTCTTTTGGCCTAGTCCTTTGACACTTACTTATTCATTATTTTGATAATATCCCTTTAACAGGAGTTCTGTCTCTGTGTAAATGCCAGCTTTCTTGGAAACACTGGCATGACATAGATAGACGGTTCCAGTCAGCTGTGTTTCTGATGAGGGTTTATGTCCTCAATGACCTCAGTGTTTCGTCAAACGATCCAAATCAGCGATGGTCCATGACCAATGTGGTGATGCGATGAAACGACTTAATCAACCATGTAGGGCCAGTCAGTCCTGTGCAGGGGACACGCTGCCACCATCAACACTCCCTAATCTCTTTAATCAGATTCTATTACTGACAGACCTGCCTTGGTTTTTTTTCTCCGCTCTTGGTCAGCTGCTGCGGCTTTACCCAGCCGAAGTGAAGCTCATTGAGGTGATAGGCTGCTTGACAAGACGCTCGAGTGGTAGCGATGTGTGTACCAAAAAACCTCGCTCGGCAGTGCTGATGAAATCCACTCTGTGGTCTATTGATCTGGCCTGCGGTTTGATTGATGCTGTCTTTAAAAATGCATTAGTTTGAGGCATGTGGGAGCTGCAGGGTGGCAGGCGCTCCTGTAGGGCACATTTGTCTATGTTTACAGAACCAGGAACGTTCAGACAGCAGCGAGGAAAGTGTCCTGACAGGGCCACCCAGGGCCCAATGAGTCACACTGTACACACACACACACACACACACACACACACACACACACACACACACACACACACACACACACACCCACACACACACACACACACACAAACACACACACACACACACACACACACACACACACACACACACACACACACACACACACACACACACCACACACACACACACACACACACACACACACACACACACACACACACACACACACACACACACACACACACACACACACACACACACACACACACACACACGTATACATCACTTCAGGGGACATTACATTGACTTATGCATTTCCTGGAGACTTATCCTAACCTTAACCATAACCAAGACATGCCTAACCCTTACCCTTACCCTTAACCTTACCCTAACCAAGTCGTGACCCTAAAATTAATGATTCCCCTTATGGGGACCTCCATTTTGTCCCCATAAGGTAGGCGAGTCCCCACATATGACAGATTCAGGTCCCCACAAGTATAGTAATGCTAGGCCACACACACACACACACACACACACACACACACACACACACACACACACACACACACACACACACACACACACACACACACACACACACACACACACACACACACACACACACACACACACACACACACACACACACACACACACACACACACACACACACACACACACACACACACACACACACACACACACACACACACACACACACACACACACACACACACACACACACACACACACACACACACACACACACACGTTCTGGAGCAGCAGCACCACAACTTGTTCATTTTAATCAGTTGTTAAATGCATGCACTTAATTGAGAGGTTGGGTCTGGATCATAAATCAGCTGTAGGGTATTCTGTATGGGCTTCTATGAATGATTCATAAGGCGCATTCACACTGCGGTACTTTTCCCACAAAGGTTCATGCGAACTTAGTTCATGATCGCGTTCACACCAAAAAGAGCCGGTACTAAAAGTAGTTCATGCGAACCTTTTTACCCCCTTGAAAGTCCCTGCTAGAGAGCAGGGACTTTCGAGCGGGTCTTTTGTGAGAAAAGAGCTATATTTCTGATTGCCTGGGCAACGGATCAGAGTAACATTAAGTACAGTCCGCGGCATATCACTTCATAATGTATCATATCTCCTTATCTGAGTCAGCTGAGCCGTATCTGGCCGTGCAACACTCACAGTGTCACATACTGTATGCAGAAGTATTATTTTAAGCAACACATTAAGTTGACGAAACACTCGAGACAAATGTAATTAAAGTCAGATCGTGTTTTAGACGGGCAGTGATATCATAAACCTGTTGATGTACGCATTCAAACACTTTTGCCAGCTGTATTCACCTTGCAGGTGCAGCTCTGTGGCTTTGATCCTGGATAAAGTGTTTAAGTCATGGATGTTTAAAGTTTAACTTCTTCATATGTCTAATATTATAGTTGACTTTTCATTCAGGAAGTATGACGCTGCGCTGTCAGTACGCTTCTCCATGTTTGTGATTGGTCGAATGCTCCAAATACCACCCCTTTCATGTGAACGCGCACCTAACTAGATAGGACACGGCTGGCTTGAGCGATTTACTTGATAACCCGCGTCGTAGTACCGTTTAGCGAGAGCGCGTATGTTTTGGATTAGGCCAACCGGCTAACTCAAACATATCCAGGTTAGGTTGAACCAGCTTCGTAGTACAGGCCCCAGGCCTGAGGGAGGAGGACCTGCACCAGCTGCACCTACAGAACTTAGCCCATGCTGGGCATAGCTGTTACCACCTGCACAGGCCTAGCCTGTCACTTTATTTGACAAAATGTGTTTACTTAATCAATTAACAGATTAACATTTAGTGTAACTTATGTATATTATTTCATTTTTATTTAAAACAAATTGTGATGGTTCATGCTTGATAACTTTTAGTTCACATTTCAATAAATTGTATTTGCATTTGCACTCCTTTTGTGAAGATTGAAGATTGGCACCATTTACTTGGGTATATCCAGTCTCTGATAGTGTTACGTTATTATGAGAGTGCTCCGTTTGATTCTGAAATTGTATATATTTATATAAATATATACATAGGCTATGTGTGTGTATATGTCCGCATCTGTAGCCTGTTATTGTCTCATTATACCGCACTGTGAATGAATCAAAGTAAATATATAAGTGGTCATGAACACATCTGTCCATCAGACAGAGGGCTGCTGTGCCTCCTGTCATCATTAATGGACGTCTCTTTAAGATGACCGCTCAGAGGAGAGGAGGGCTGCAGTCGGATAGTTTAAAAATCAGCTCCTAAGTTCTAACCCTATCGTCTATTCCTTGACCTCTGAGTGAAACGTCACAGGGTTAAGGGATAGTGGATAGGAGAATTCAAAAGGACTTAGGAGAAGAGACTGCGGTACTTTAGAGAATCCGAATGCACTTTCACTATCCGACGTGTTTATGATGCGCCAGCGGACGTCATTTTCTGCGTCTGCTGCTGTGGGGGAACTATGGAAACCACCGTTTTCTATACAGCTGACTACAACATGGATGTTTAATAAGAACGAGGGACTGATGTAAACTCATCTAGAGACTCTGCACCGTGCTCTGATGCTGCTGCTTTGCTTGTCACCCTCTCCCTCCGGTCCACATTAATACAAATGATCCCAATACGACGTATGATTGTATGAACTAAAGATCTAAAAATCAATACAGATGTATTTATTATAAACGTTAGTCCTTAACATCTATCACTGTGTATATCACCATTCAAACATCTTTTAAAAGTTGAACAAACCCCACACAGCTCAGTGAAGACTGAAATGTTGACTTTATTTGATCATTTCAGTAAAAACTAACGTTCATATTTCTCTTTTTGATTATAATACTGATGAACGTTCAAAACAAAGCACTTTGGCAACTTACCACCTATGTTTTAAAATGCTTAATAAGCACCGTAACTTTCATGATATCATTTCTCGGTCATAATCAGTTGTTTCCGTGAACGGCCGACTGTTGAGTGACGGCAAATGCTGCGGCTGCAAGGAATTGTGGGGCAGCATTTTCGCTTCTCCTGTCGGTTAGGGAGGTCCAGTGGTTCCTAAGCTAAAGGAGGTTATAAAGGAAGTTTGAAACCTCCTTTCCTATCATTCTCATCATTCTAGAGAATTCGAACGGCACTTATCATGGCTGCCACTGAGGGACTTCCGGGTCATTTCACTCCTTTAGGAAGGTTCCTAAGCTAAATGGACTATTCGACTTCAGCCGAGTTCTCATTTCTCTAACCGCCTGCTGCTTCCCCTCCTCTCTCCTCGGTTCTCCTCCTCTCTCCTCGGTTCCCCTCCTTGGCTCCTCCGCTCGCATCTCCTGTGGGCGGGACTAAGTCTCGAGGAGGGCAATTAGTGAAATGAGAAAGGGCCCTAGTTTTGACAGTTTTTTAACTACAATGGGGGGGATTCCGAAGCCTTTAAGATGATCTGTGGAGATGCATCAATCTGTTACACTTTATTAGGAAAACAGGCTAATTTCACGAAAACCAAGCAATTGAAAATTACAAACCTGAAGAGTCAGTGCCAGTGCCTCACCAGCCATGAACCTCACTGCAGAAGCTTATATATAGACATCTACGTTTTTTGTGCCCCACCACTTTTTGTACATATAGAAACGCCACTGCGAACACAGGAGGGGGGCTTGGCTGTCTACAAATAAAGACAGCTCATTTTAATTCTCCCCAAATATATTGAGGCTGAACCTGAACTTTGAGTTCTCTGCTCCCATCATAATCTTGGCGATCTTGTTAAAATTGTGAATGCAGAATTAAAAATACTATGTAACTGGTTTGCAGTTAATAAATTATCCCTTAATGTGGCCAAAACAAATTACATTATTCAATACAAAGTCTGAGAGTAGAAATGACTGCATTATACGGATATGCAATACAGAGATAGAAAAAGTTGGTGCATGTACATTTTTAGGACTGCTTGTTGAAGAAAAACTCAATTGGAAGCAACATAATCAATTATGTACAAACGAAAGGACAAAAATGGGAAGGGGCCAGATTACAATTACTCCTGTCAAGACACTGATGAGCCGTTGCCCAAACTTGCTCCTCGCCCGACCCTTTTAACGAGGCGGTATCGGGAACGAGACAGCCTGCAGCAAGCCGTGGTGGACGTGAGGCTGCACTTTCTGCCACAACTTTCCAGAACTGGTGATGCCCACCATGGTTCAAAAGATGCAGGTGAACCGTTGCCTACGAAGGTAAATTCTGGATGGCAGGGCACCCCTTCCATGGAGGAGAAGATAAAGCAGTACCGAGAAATGGACAAGTTTCAGATCAAAGAGAGCAGTACTGCTGATGAGCAGCCAAGCTGCTTTGACAGGTTATCTGAGGAGCAAAATAAACTAGAAGTTTATTTAAAAAGACAAAACAACATTAAGCATAAAGAGGTTTTAATATCCGATGCTGCTGTAAAGAAAGCCCTTCTTCAATACGAGATAAGAGAGGAAATACGTGCTGCCAGAAAAATGCCAGATTACAATTACTCCTGTCGAGAAACTGATGAGCCGTTGCCTAAACGTGCTCCTCAACCGACACTTTTAATGAGGCGGTATCAGGAACGAGACAGCCTGCAGCAAGCCATGGTGGACGTGAGGACGCACTTTCTGCCACCACTTTCCAGAGCTGGTGATGCCCACCATGGTTCAAAAGATGCAGGTGAACCATTGCCGACAAAGGTACATTCTGGAAAGGACACGTTTCAGATCAAAGAGAGCAGTACTGCTGATCAGCAGCCAACCCCCCTCCCAACTATTAAAACACAGGAAGCACCTGCAGGACGACGCTCTCCTCGAACTGGGGTAGAGTCATCAAAGAACCGTGGGAAAGAAACAGGAGAACGGTTGCCGATATTGGACACTCCTAAAACCCGGGAAACCAAGCTGGAGAACATTAAAGAGAATCAGCAGCGTACCCTCCTCCCAACAATTTACAAGAAGAAGAGTGAAAAGAATCTGCAGCGTGTACCACCAATCACAACAAAAAACACCCCTGCAGTAAAAATCCGTTTGCCTCGGAGTGTGTTGCGGGCCCAAATGATGGTGACAGGTGAACCATTGCACAGATTATCCACTGAGCAAACACAAATGATCAAGAGGAAGCAGCTCCTCCTTCCTCTTAATTAAATGGCCGATCTACAACCCCCAACTCTCCAACCCACTCCTCTAAATTCCTATCTGTTTACCCTCTACCTTATAAGTTCATATAGTCTTCATGAATGGGTTTTCTCCAGGTGCTCTGGTTTTTCCCGCTGTCTGAATGTATCAGTTTATGATATACAGCAAAAAACACTCTACCTGGAAGAGGACAAGTTGCAGCTCTGCCTTTATTTCTATTTGTTCTTTATCTCTCGCCAAACTGCAACATCACACCTCTCACTCCTTTACATTGTCAAGGTGTACTCAATCACACACATATGGGAATTTTACAGAGGGCTCTGGAAGGAATGGTGAGACAGTTAACTGCTTGGAGTGGAAACTGCTCGCATTCTGTGGATCACTGATCTCCAGAGACCTCAGCTGAGCAATTATATTCCTTATCACAACTGAAATAAATCAACTTTATCATAACTTTATTGCCTGGTCCAACTCCTTGCTTCGCAGAAGAATTCTGAAACACGACAGTATGGTGCCATCAATTTACAGCAACTTCCTGTTGCCAGTAGGTGACGGTACGACTTTGGGTTAATGTGGCTTTATGAATGGCGTCAAGACCGAACGCTTTCCGTTTTCTTCAAATTTCGAGCAGTTTAGACGTTGTAAAATGAAGTTACACCAACTTCCTGTTTCCTGGCGAAATTGCGTAAAATAACAACCACGCCACAGCAAGGGCACTTCACGAAAACCTTTAGATGGTCCGGACCAAATTTGAATTGGATCAGACTCAAAACCAAACAGTGCTGTTTCTTTTCCTTGGATCTAGCGCAGTAACATCTTTAAAAAGTACAGTAGGCCTACTTATTAAAGTAAACTGTTTACTGTTTTAAATATTTATTAAATAATCACAATTTTGACTTGAATCTAGCGATAGAGACCGTAAACTTATAAAGAAAATGTTTGCTGGAAGTGATACTGAGTTAATGAAGTGATAAGAAGACCATTTTCTCGTTAACTTCTATAAAAGCTGATTATGTTCAAGCAGAGGAGACGCCCCCTATTGGAAATGAGAGAGAATGCAAGTTTAAGGCACTTGCAGGAAAAGATCCAAAAGATAATGATTCACTTCATAAACACATATCAAAAATAATAACTGCAATTTAAGGATAATAATGTGTTGCTGTATATCAAGAAAGTCATCACAGGATTATAATTCAGACACATTTTAGATTGCACACAGTCATTGTTAGTATTACAATTGATTAGTTGTAGTTTTTACAAAAGATTTCCACTATAACTCCGTAACATTCACACCCTTCATCGCCAGCTCCAGCTTGGTCTGAAATGGAAAATAGAAAATAAAGAAATTAAAAGCAAAGCTCACAATATTATTTATTTTCAGGAAAATGTGCAACAAATTAAGGAAAATAATAATAAAAATAAATGTTTGACTTTAATCTGACATGCCTATTGTTGAATTGTCTTAGTGTGGTAGTTGCATAAACAGAAATGAAATATTATGCAGGAATGTATGTCGTTCAAATCTCGTACTTCAATCTCAATTAAAGTTTAAAAATAAGGGACCATCCTTCTTAATGGCAGAGCGGAATAACATGATACGATTAAAAAAGGTCACCTGGATGCAAAAATAAGGCTGCTGCATACTCTTTTTTTTACAGTATGCAACTATTGCAACTGCACTAGCATGCAGAATACACACAATTGGGAACAAACGTCTTACATCTTGAACTTTAACCCTCTTTCTCATTTATCCATCGCAATTTGTGCTGCAACATTTAAAGCTCACCTATTATTTGAACAATATATTATAGGGCCATATCTATACACAACATGTCTATGAAGTGTTTTGCTCACCCATGTTTTTTACATCTGGCTTTTTTACACATTCTCTCCAGTACAGCGTTAGCTCTGAGTGTTAGCGATGCTTGCTAATGTAAACACAGACCATATTACTTCCAAAACACGTCGTGCATTGTTTCTGAAACAGCGACGTTTCTGATTGGGCCGTGGGTTTAAAGCCAGCCCACATTTTAGTAATGTCATCATGACATAGCAAATCTGGATCAATTCCATTGTTCCCCCGTTTTTAGAGATGTGGGTAAGGAGGAAAAGAGAGAAGATTGTATTTTCTGATACTTTGTGAGTCTCCTTACACACCGGGGACACATATTTACGTATGAAAGACTTTAAAAAGACACTGTTACGGCCACAGCTTCTACACAGCTGTAGTGGCTCGCGCTGAGACCCGCAACATGAAAATACACGCAACAATCAGTAAACTTAGTATCGACCATTTATTTTTATTGAGCCGTCTTCTTACAAAAGCCAAACTAGAAATGAAAAAAGGTCTGGAGGACTGGCCAAAAAGAACAAAAGGAAGGAGGGAGCTCGAGCCAGCCACACCATGGGCCGTAGGACCCAGAGCTCCCCCTAACTAAAAGGCAGGTGTAAACCCAATGGAAACAAAAAAAGCTGCGAAAACTGGACTACCAGGTCCTGCAGGCTAAATATAATCAAGTCTACAAGACACACTATCGCTCAAGCCCAACTACACAAAAAGGGTCTTCAGAGTAGAGTGTTCCCCGGCGTCAGAAAAGGCGATATATCCTTCTCCTCCAGATTCTCTATCCTTGATTGAGTGGAATTTGGAACACCTGGGCAGAGGCGGGGCAGATTAGGTGCACCTGCGCCATATAGGGAGAGAGAAAGAAGACAAGAAGGGGAGCACATAACACACAACTATATTTATCAATCAAGCCTGGTGAAATTAATCATCTAAATAAAATTCAAGACTGCCTTAAGGACTTAAAAACGTGGATGACCTTAAACTTTTTGTTGTTAAACACGACCAAAACTGAAGTTATTGTACTTGGCCCGAATAATCTACGAAACAAATTATCTAAAGATATACTAACTATGGATGGCATTAATTTGGCGTCCAGTGAGACTGTAAGGAATCTTGGTGGCAGGCGCCATCTTACCTTAAAGAACTCATTATACCCTACTGTCCTACTAGGGCATTGCGTTCCAAGAATGCAGGGTTGTTGGTTGTTCTTAGAGTCTCTAAAAGTACAATGGGAGCCAGAGCCTTTTCTTATCAAGCTCCACATTTGTGGAATCAGCTTCCAGTTTGTGTTCGGGCGGCAGACACCCTATCCGTTTTTAAGAGTGCGCTTAAGACCTTCCTTTTTGATAAAGCTTATAGTTAGGGCTGATTAGATTCAGCCCCTAGTTTTGCTGATATAGGCTTAGTTTGTCGGGGGACATCTTACTTCTTCCTTCTCTCTGTCTGTACCTGTGTACTCTCATGTTCCGATTAACCCAGCTTCCCCAATTGTCTTTCTTTTTGGTGTCTATATACGCCGGGATCCGGAGTCATGGATGATCCTGCGGTCCTGTGTCCTGGATCGCGAGCCCTGGATCTTGAGTCGTGGCTGTGGTCCTGGATCATCGGTCCTGGATGGATATCCTCGTGGATTCATCTTCCTATTATACACACATGCATTTCCAAACATTTGAACTACCTATGTTGCAAATGTATTATCTTTTCAATTTACACACGGCATCTATTGCACGTCTGTCCGTCCTGGGAGAGGGATCCCTCCTCTGTTGCTCTCCCTGAGGTTTCTCCCATTTTTCCCTTTAAACTGTGGGTTTTCTCCGGAAGTTTTTCCTTGTACGATGTGAGGGTCTAAGGACAGAGGGTGACGTATTGTCATACTGATATTCTGTACACACTGTGAAGACCACTGAGACAAATGTAACATTTGTGATATTGGGCTATATAAATACACATTGATTGACATCAATTGTAGACAAAAGATTCAACACCACACATAAATTACTTTGCTTAAATAATAATAATGATAATTCATTACATTTTTATTAGAGCGCTTTTCCATGTGCTCAAAGCATTTTAAAATAAATATTACACATATTAGACATGTAACAGTTATTACTGTGGACAATACCCACAGGAGCCAATTAGGGTCAAGTGTCTAGACCAGGGGTGCCCAACCAGTCGATCGCGAGATGTGTCTAAAAATAGAAATTAATGTCCTATAACATAAACTTCCTGTACCAGAATAATGCACTTGAACGCATCAAAGTGTTGTGATTGGCTGGCGTGACCCCATGTGTCGGGGCGCCACGTGGCTGGTGGGCAGTGGGCGCTGACGTTGTCCGTGTCAAAAAAAAAGTCCAAAATATATAACTTTCACTCCGAGTTGGAGGATGATTATTTTTGTATCTATTCCAATTCAAAGTCCATCTGTCTCATCTGCAATGCGAGCGTGGCTTTATCGAAGAAGGGTAATTTAGGAGCGGCATTTCAAAACAGTGCACACACGCTACGAGATGGAATTCCCTCCTAATTCTGCCCTACACTCCCAAAAGGGGAGGGGCCTGAAAGGACAGCTAAATGCACAGCAGTCCATTTTCACCAGGCCCAACAACAAGAGCAAGGCTGCTACCAGAGCATCTTATCGTGTCAGTCACGTTCTTGCGAAACACATGAAAGTTGCGAAAGAAGCATTCCTGGAGGCTGCCGACGCGTTTTTGGGGACAGTAAAAATAACAGTAGCATTTCAACAGGTTTTTGATATAATAAAAACTCAAGTTAGATACCGTCATTAATCAGCTGTAAGTTTTAGTTTGTTTTAACTTATTCATTATAATTATTGTACAAAATTGTATAAGAATGCAAACTTAAATTGATTATAGTCTATTATCAATTCAGGTTAAGAAACTAGTGTTGCTTGCATCCTATTTTAAAGGCATTTCTTTTTATACTCTACTAAAATGCAACAAAAAAAGGGTTTGATTCTATTAATGTTGTCTTTTATTGCACTTTGACAGCAGATTCCTGAGTAGCTTCAGATCTGAGTTGTCTTATTAGTAAGCCTAATTTTAATTTTGGAGCAACACTATTTTTATATAATGGCAAAGAAAGGGTTCAGTGTCTTTTCTTTTTTCCTGTGTCATATGTGGCAGCACTGTTCAATGTTTCTTGAAAACATTGTGACGTGTGAATAAACTTCAACTCTGTATCAACAACACTGTTGTGTAACTTCAGTTAAATACTTGTATGTGTGTAGATTAGAAAGAGTTAAAATAAAGGATCTGCAGTATTTTATGAAGTATTAATCGTACAAAGGTCAGTTTTATACAAGTAAAAGTGTGTATTTACCTGGTAGTAGGCTGTCAGTAATGGCTACGCCTCTCTATTTGGACTGGTAGATCTCGGCAGACTGGCAACTTTAAAAGTAGCTCTCGGTTCAAAAAAGGTTGGGCACCCCTGGTCTAGACCCTAATTTGACACAGTGGCAGCAGAGGCGGGTTTCGTACTGGTGTTCCCCAATGTCTCTTGATCTGATGGTCAATGCTCTCTAGCCGTGGGTGGGGGATCCTCTTCAGAGTTCTTCGGTGTTGGTGCAACTATGGTGGTGATGCTGTCTATTTGTGACACTTCTTCTTCACAAATTTCCATCAGAGGTGGCTCATTATTCCACCCTTTGCTTCTGGCAAATATATAAACATACTCCATGAGATTAGGAAACAGCATCAACAGATCCAATGTGGCTGCCTCCTCGGGACTGAAAAACAGAGAAATAAAACCGTATTAAAAAAACCTCCTTGACATTCGTCTGCAATTGGCCAGTGGTTCCTATATGTTTGACTGCGGCCTATTGAAAAGAACTGAAAGCTGAAGTGAACTGAAAAGTTACATCGGGAAAAACATTCAGAAACTCTTATCATGAAGAAATACTTCCTTTATCCTGAATGTTAGAAGGAATATTACTTGTCAAACGACCTGCTCCCAGTTTACTGAGCATCATTTTGCACTTCCTGCCCTCACACCAGTACAATGAAGGTGCATTTATTTTAGGAAAATGTGTCCTAGTGTCAAATCAATTAAAAAGAAAATATATTCCTTCCAGCAAAAGAATAGCTAGAGTAATAAGTAAGAAAATATGATGATGAGGATATGATTAAGGCCCCTAATGATTTATAATTCAGTTTGACTTACTAGTGCTCATGGAGGTTTCGTATGCAGCGCAGTAATCCCAATGTGTTTTCTGGGTAGCATTTCTTCTTGCCTTCCATCTTTTCCAGCAACTCTGGTGGAAACTGATGAAAGATATATAGTTAGTTGGTTAAAAGGTGGAGTTCAGTAATACAAAAAAGTGGGTTGTCAAATAAAGAACAAGTGTTATGGTATGGTCACCATATGTTTCCACCCGTTAAAGGCTCCATCCCCAGCACACTTATCCAGTGAAGAAATGAATTCCTGGTCAGCATCTTTATATCTTGCCAACTCCTTCCTGTTTCCGATCTTCTTCAAGTATTCTACTTTCCTGAAAAATAAAATGTATATTTAGGGAGAAAGCTTTGAATGTCTATTTTCGACAAAGGACAGTGTAGATACAGACTGTTCGAGAGAGAGAGAGAGCAATAGGTATTAGTACTTGGCATGAACTGTAATAATTTGGCAACACTTTACTTCTAGGGCTACATCTTTGACAAAATAAAAGAAACTCAAACCTTTTTGTCACACTGTCTTGTTTAAAAAAGCTGACATTCTACACACGTGGGGAATATGTCAATAACAGCAGTTGATGACAAAATCAGATATGACTTTAAGGAAAATCTTATTATTTAAATGTATTGTTTGATTTTGACTAATCATGCTAGCTGCTCTTTGGGTGGTTAGGCAGTTAGTCGGCCAGTCCACCATCTTGGTTCAGACTGAAATATCTCCTCATCTATTGGATGGATTGCTATCAAAGTAAGTACAGAAATGATTAATGAACATTTACTTTTCTCTAGTGCCATCATTAATTTAAATGTTGAATTGGTTCTCTACTAGGTTTCTGAGGGAAAACCATGTTATTTGTAAGAAGTGGACGTTGTCACCAAGACATAGCATGTATGCCGATTAGAACAGACTCCCTTGCTGAAGACCTTAAAGGCCCTGTCACACTGTCCCGAAATTGACACCCGATGGACACACGAATATGGAATTGTGAATTTCGCACGAAGATGGCCCCGAACCACACACGAAGGCAACATTTACATTACATTTAAGACATACAACTGCAATGAAAGTACCAAAAACAATTATGTTACAGTACTATGATACTGTACTGATATCTTCAGACTTTGTTCTTTACTTTATCCGTCTTTATATGTAGAAAATATTACGTTTTCTCCGTAATGTTGTTTCCATAACAACAACAATTTCCTGTCAACTGTCCTTCAAAATAATATATTATATCCTTTTTAGTTTCACAGAACACAAATTGGGTTATTTACATAATATATTTACATGATTTTGTTGTGCAATAAAACAACCCGATGGACACACGATAAAGGAAATGTTCAAATTCGGCTGTGATCGTAGCAACATCGGGCCGTTCGTGAGGGCATCTTAAGCCATCGTATGACCGCCGGCGGAGTTTCTCAGGCTCCGGCAGCAACTTCGTGAGCGGAGGCAAAATCTTTGACATGCCAAAAAATAGCCGAAGGACCTTGCGAAGGTTCATTTTCGTGTTGAATTCGTGTGTCAATTTTGCCCTTCGTAAGGCCATCGTGAGGGCATCTTGTTATCCTCGGTGCCATCGGGCATTCGCCCCGATCAGAGTGAATGCACCGATGATAACACGAAGATGACACGATTTGACAAGATGCCCTCACGAGTGCCTTACGAAGTTGCCGCTCACGAAGTTGCTGCCGGAGCCTGAGAAACTCCACCGGCGGTCATACGATGGCTTAGATGCCCTCACGAATGGCCCGATGTTGCTACGATCACAGCCGAATTTGAACATTTCCTTTATCGTGTGTCCATCGGGTGTCAATTTCGGGACAGTGTGACAGGGCCTTAAGTCAGGGGTGTTAAACTCAAGGCCCGTGGGCCAAATCCGGCCTGCAACCTCATTTTAAGCGGCCCGCAAGAGCTTGCCAAGAATATAATAAACAATACAATTGGTGTAATTGTTGAATATTTGCTTTCAAGTTATTACCAGAACTGATAATGATCCAATGCAGAGCCAATAATGTAATATAATACATTATTTAATATATATTATATATGTATATTTATATAGTCTTAAAGTTACAACCGGCCCTTTCAGTGCAACCATAATGCTAATGTGACCAGCAATGAAATTGAGTTTGACACCCCTGCCTTAAGTCTTGTTAACGCTATGCCATAAAACATACAAATAATATAGAATCAGTTTATTTAATCAATTGGCCATGATAGATAGGATTGTACCTGTAATGTTTCCAGAAGAAGGGATGATTCAAGCATTCTTCCACTTTAGGTCTGTTCTTTGGTTCTGCATCAATCATCCGCTCAATGAGGTCTTTTTCCAACACGTCTTGAACATGCTCCAAAGTGTAGTTCCCTTTAACAATGTTGTTCTCACATTCATAGGATATGTCTCCAAAAGGATGGTGTCCTCCAGAGAGGACATAATAAATCACCATCCCTGCCACCTTAAGAATAAACACAACATTTAAGCAATTGAGGAAGTATTTGTACACAAAGTCACCAATAACATTTGTGTAGCAGAACGACTGACCTGTATGTCAGAGTTTGACTTGTACCTATCTTAGTGTTGTCCTTTTCTGATAAAGTCTCCTTGACCATCCAGCAACTTGTTCCTGCTTTGTCTGTGAGACAAGTTGTTTGGTCTTTGGGTAACCGTCTACTGATGCCAAAATCAGCTAATCGCACCTTCCCCTTCACATCTGAAAGACAATCAGGAAGACAAAATCAGGAACAATATTTTTGACAGAGCTTTAAAATTAAATATTTTTCGGAATTTCTTTTCATTATTTAAATTGTATTGTAAACTTATCTTACCAATCAGAACATTCTGTGGTTTGAGGTCCCGGTGGAGAATGGGACGATCTTGACAATGAAGAACACTTAGACCCTCGAGAACCTGAGAGACAAGTTTCTTTCTTTCTTCTTCATCATCATGAGTTTCAATGTGTTCTTTCAAAGTGTATTCACACAGTTGAAGAACAAGATATCCAAAGTTGTTGTCTTCTGCAAAGTCAATGTATTTCACAATGAATGGATGATCAAGAGCCGGATGTCGTAGACATTTTTCTTCACACTTCAGCAATGCATAGTTGCGTTTATACATTTTCTTAATAGCAACTTCAGTGCCATCATCTTTCAGCCCCAAGAAGACATCAGTGCCATTGCTTCCCTGTGCTATGCAGAATTCTTCTTTATCCACATATATCATGCTCCCTATTCTGGTTTCCTCACTTTCATCAGTACTCACAAGCTTCTCTAACTTTTCTCTCCACCTCACGCTGCTTTGTTCCCATCTGCGTGGCATTGATTTAGTAGTTTGGACATGGAATGGCTTCTCATTTGAAGCGGTCTCCTCAACAGGGCCTACTGTTGGATTAGATGAAGCAGTGCAAACTTTCTCATTTGGTTCTTCTTGCTTTTCTGACTGTTCCTTGTTTTTCTTTTTCTTCTTCTTTTTTTCTTCTTCTTTTTGGATTCAGGTAAGACTGTAGAGTCCTCAGAGTCCATGCTTGGCTTGCTGAGATGATCTTTCAGTTGCTTAAGCACTTCTTTCAGCTTCTCATTTGCTTTCATTTCTGCAAACCTCAGTATGTCCTCCGGCACTGAAGTTATCCCCACTGATGCAAAGATGTTGGTTGCATTTTTAACTGAATGTAAGTTTGCGAATGTGCCGTATGTGGGAAGTCTTATGTCAGATGTGTTTCGGCTCTCTACAAAAGGAGCTATTGTCTTGCATATCTTCTCAACAAAGTTCTGATCCCAGCTATTTCTGCCTTTTGTCTTCTGTGTTATCACATATAGAGTGGACAAAACAGCTTCCCATATATCAGGTCTCTCTTTTGAGCTAAGCTGGTTCAGTAGTTGGGAAATTATATCCAAAGATTGCTCATTTGGTATATCTTCAAGAGTGCAAAAAACTGCATGCAAAGTGATAATTGAACAGTCAACATAGTCCTGGGGAATGTTTGGAAAGCGACTGACGGCACCTGCAATGTAGGTGTCAAGATTTCCAGTGTCCTTCAGCCATTTGATACTTAGCTGCTTGTATTTTTCTGCATGTAGCCCAATTGAATTAAAAAGTCTTTCAATCATTGTCAGATGGGTCTGAGGATCCTCCAACAGCATGTGACTGTCAAACGTTTTGAACACTTCTTCAGGTGTTTTTAATGACACAGCAATTCCCATATCTAGGAGATATCTGAGTTTGCAGCACAATTTATCTCCCCTCGATGCAAGGTCATGAGTCATCTGAGATATTTTTTCATTGTGTAATTTATATTGAACACCAGGCAACTGTGTTACCATTGCTCCAGCTGAAAGGAGAACCCTGAAGACATCGTCCCTGTCATGGATGGCAGCAAATTGCAGAGGGGTACACATTGGATTCGTTCCATTTGGATGAGCTTTGGCTTCAAGCAGTTTCTTTACGTAAATAGCTGGTGCTTTGGATAGTGATACATAATGCAGAGGTGTAAAGCCGTTAGCGGAAGCCTTGTTTGGGTCAGCACCCCGATCCAAAAGGAATGTCAAAATATCTGAATTGTGATTTACAACAGCAGCTATCAGTGGAGTTATATAGTCATTATCTTCTTTGCATGGGTAAAGTTTATTAATGATGGTGTCCTTTACTAATTCTTTGAGCTTCTTGAGGTTGTTGTTAATAATACTCTTTATTAGTGAATGTCCTGTACTGCTCTTAAATCTCATCACATCAGCTATTCCTTTCCCTCTTGGATGTTCTTCTGGACAAAATGCTGCGGCTCGTGTACTAACCAGAGTTAGGAAAAGGGACCACATTACTCCTGTTCTGGCTGCCTTACACTGACTCCATATAGAACACAGGATAGAATTTAAAATTCTTCTTCTCGCCTACAAAGCCCTTAATGGGCAGGCGCCATCTTACCTTAAAGAACTCATTATACCCTACTGTCCTACTAGGGCATTGCGTTCCAAGAATGCAGGGTTGTTGGTTGTTCCTAGAATCTCTAAAAGTACAATGGGAGCCAGAGCCTTTTCTTATCAAGCTCCACATTTGTGGAATCAGCTTCCAGTTTGTGTTCGGGCGGCAGACACCCTATCCGTTTTTAAGAGTGCGCTTAAGACCTTCCTTTTTGATAAAGCTTATAGTTAGGGCTGATTAGATTCAGCCCCTAGTTTTGCTGATATAGGCTTAGACTGTCGGGGGACACCTTACCTTCTTCCTTCTCTCTGTCTGTACCTGTGTACTCTCATGTTCCGATTAACCCAGCTTCCCCAAATGTCTTTCTTTTGGTGTCTATATACGCTGGGATCCGGAGTCATGGATGATCCTGCGGTCCTGTGTCCTGGATCGCGAGCGCTGGATCTTGAGTCATGGCTGTGGTCCTGGATCATAAGTCCTGGATGGATATCCTCGTGGATTCATCTTCCTATTATACACACATGCATTTCCAAACATCTGGACTACCTATGTTGCAAATGTATTATCTTTTCAATTTACACACGGCATCTATTGCACGTCTGTCCGTCCTGGGAGAGGGATCCCTCCTCTGTTGCTCTCCCTGAGGTTTCTCCCATTTTTCCCTTTAAACTGGGTTTTCTTTGGAAGTTTTTCCTTGTACGATGTGAGGGTCTAAGGACAGAGTCAAGTGTGTTATTTAAGAAAGAGGTGTGTTTGTTTGTTCAGGGGCTATAAATATAATGATTTTTTTATTTGAATGTGTTTTTTAAATCCAACAGTGTACTACAAAAATAATCAGATTATGAATAAACCGTTCTAAATTCATCAACATTGAAATAAATGTATTATTAAAATAATATTTAACTGTTATCAAAACTTAGTGCAACTGTAGAAGCTTGCTCTGTCCGGTTGTCTCACTGAAAGACAAAGGGTCGCAGTTCTCACTATGTTCAATACTATTTGCCTTAAATACATTGAAATGTGAAAGTTGAACAAAAAAGTGATGTTGCTTGGTAAAATGTAAATGTAACCTTTAGCTAAGAAAGTGCACTCAACATCACTGATGTGTAGGTGATCTAGTATTCAGTCATGTTTAATGGCATGTCTATCAGTGTATTAGAGTCATTACTTTATGCATTCTTTGTAAAGTATGAAAAAGGTGTACCTTGGAATCCGTGCTGAAGTTCTCTGCTGCTAGGAGTCCAGATCTGTCTCTCCTCCTCTGGTCCAGCCTGTCTGGATCACCTTAAGGACACTTTGAACAAACAGATGTAAAGTTACATGCGTGGGTTACAGACTTCTTTACATGCAAACTACTTTTTATCTTCTTTTAAAAACAGGTCATAATCTTATTGTTATACTTAAGAAATTGCTGGATATCACAGTCCTCATACTGTATCAGTTTGATTGAGTATTATTGTGTAGGTCCTTTTTATGTTACTGTTACTTTGGATGTGTTCTCATGAGTCAGTCAAATTAATTTGTTTTCATATGCCACATTGAACAAATGCAATGGATAAGCTTAATTTTCACTGAAGTCACAGATAACGTCATATCTAATATTTAAACAAATAATTTCCTTGTCACTAAAGCATTGACTACGCTATTCATCATCCTTAAATGCAGGCATTAAGTTACATGTTCTGTTCTACAGCCACGATAAGGCTGTTTCTCAAGTGTGAGGATAATACAATTAAAAGAGGCATTGGTAATATAATATTAAAAACAACAATGTTTGTGTCGTTCGTCGGATAGGCGGTTAGCTGCAATAAATAACTCCAGTTCAACAAACCATATTACAATATCTAAGGGAGCGTTATTTCTGGACCATCTTGAAATGTGACGCTCATATTTTAAAGATACACACATTTCATTGTGAGGTTGATTTAATATACACTAAGCCTCTCTTCAACAATACGTTGACGTTAGCTAGTCTATTGTATGCTATAGTAGAGCATAGCGAATTTAAACGAACCGTAACAATGCATACAGTAACCTAACTATCTAACGTACAAGGATGACCTTATTTTAGCAACCTCGCACAGAAGCCCAAAAGGCTTCTGTGCGAGTTGAAATGTGTACCTGAAATGCGCCTATAGTGGCCAAATGGCACCATTTATAAAAATGTAATTCTTTCAAATAATCCCAAAATATTTTCAAAAGGGTGGAAATCAAACACTAAGGGAAGGCACAATTCAAATGGTCATCTTTATCTTTTATACAACACTTTTTAATTAGCTTGTTGATGTAGCTGACAGACGCACAGGCTACAGCTCAGAAGCTTTTCCTTATATTTCGTTTTTTATTTGGAACATGGTGTGTGATGCCAGAGCACTCGTACTCCTGTATCATTTTTTCTTATTGTGATTTCAAAAATTCACGAATATCATGTCAGACAATATTCAGTGAGACTGATTGTTCAAAGCAACACCAACAATCGATTAGTAAATGGAAAACTATAGGACGCAATTTCTCAATCTAAGGTATTTTAAATCTATAAATACTTACCATTTATTAGATTATCCAGTTAAATATTCATATATGGATTGTTATATTAAATATATCAGGTATCTCGACAGCAGGTCCGATGTATGTGTGAGATGATGATATTACAAGAGTGTTTTCTATTTCTATCTATAGCTATAAAAGTTCTACACTGGAGACAGACAAAAAGACAGTGATTGAAAACTGCTGAGCTAAATTAAGGCTTTGTCAACAGATTAAATAATGTCAGCTGGCTTATTTTAAATGACTTAAAGATTTACAAAACTCACAGTAAGTCGGAAACAAAGAATACATGGAAATTGCTGTAAAAATAATGAGAAACTAAATCTTAATCTTTTAATCTGTATAGCATAGTGATGATCAGTCAACCTTCAATTTAACAGTCACATCTACAGTACAAAGCAGTAATTCAAATGGTATATCTTTTTTAAGTAACAGATATGAGTAGTCAATATTTTGACTGACCTTCAAATTAGTATTTTGTATTGGCAAAAATGTTCAACATGCATGCCATTTTTGAGTTTTTTCCTTCGCTGCAAAAGTTGTGTAAATTCCTGCAGATATACTGCACATAGTCAACATTAGTCTCTGAAACTGTCTATGTCTATAATGTGAGTATGTGTCATTTCTGACTGTGCAGCTGATAGTAAATGTTGGAGCTACGACAGGGTGTGTGTGTGTGTGTGTGTGTGTGTGTGTGTGTGTGTGTGTGTGTGGCAGTGGTGAAATGAAGAGTTAATCACCTGAAGCACATCACGCACTGTGGAAAAAACCCTGGACTTGATAAGCAGTGCCATCAAGATGCGCCAATTAAGGCTTGTTGTTAATTATAGCTGTGTTCTTCAATTAGTGCAGAATGGAGGCAGGTCCGGCCTGTACTTAATGATGAGCAACGGGTCAGCAGAGTCGAGCTCTCTGATTGATGAGTGAGGCGGGGAGGATAAATGATGCTTAATAGCTGCGAAGAAGAAGGAGGAACTGAACGCCAACAGAGAGAATAAAAAGGAGTGAAACGTGCCGAGAAAAGAAAGGAGAGAAGAAAATGGCTTTCTTTAGCCTAATTATCCTGCTGCTGTAATTGTACTTGTAGCGAGTATCACGGTAAAACCCTACACCCACTCAGCTTCCGCCACAGACAAATGCCCACAACGCTCTCACTTCCACATGAAAGCAGAGGCTGAACAGAAGGCAATCCCCGCAGTCTGTGCGCTCCGCTCCCCCGCAGTGGATTCTGGGTCAGGTTGTGTTTACCAGCAGGGCAGAGGCAAAACCTTGGCTGCCAGGACATGAAACACTAAAGAGCTACAGGCTTTCTGAAGCAGGGAAGTGAACATTTGTCTCTTCTGGCAGAGCTTGCATCACCCCTGCTCCTTGCCCACTCCCATGATGGAGAGGGGTAAAGTTCAGACACACCATTCCACACGGGCTTTGTCAGCAAAGACCAGAGCCCACACTTTTGTCCTCCATTCGTTTGTGGATGTGTCATTGATAGTCATTCTACATTTTATTTTACAGAGGATGTGCAGTTATTTATTTGCATGTTGCTCCGCTGACATTCATATCGTAGCACGTGTGATGGTGAAGTGATGAATGTGCAATGCATGTAAATGCGTACGCTACGTGTGAGAAGCCCCCTCGGGCAACATCAGCTCACACTAAAGACTTCATCTTCGTGAGTCAATGGAATAAGAATGCTCTTCTGGCTTCAGCTTGTTACACAAGAGGCTTGTGTAAGAACATACAGGACTGTAATGACTTCTGCCTTCTGCAAATATGAACATGCACACCATACTCTGAAGGTAGCACCGACGCCCTGAGGGGGAATGAGTCTGTATGGTTTACATATTGGCTGATGTGGAAGGGTCAGGATGTGTGGCGTGTCGTCTCATGCAGGTCACAGATGAAATGATGGTATCTGAGGAGGACTCCTCTTGACTATAATGTTCCTTTATGCTACAGTGAGTGCAGATTCATTTCCCTGTCATGGTAATTAGAAATACAACTGGACATTTTCAAGCTTGAATTGTTCTTACAGTCATAGCTGTCCCCTGTCTCGCTGACCAATTACAAGCCTTAGATAAATAAAGGAACACCTTCATGCTCTTATCACCACTTTAAAAACGGAGTATTCTTAATTGAATACATTTTCAGTACGAGAAGAAGTACTCTGATCCTTTACTGAGGTTGGAACTGACGTGATTGATAAGCAAGTCTGAATATTTACTGCGCCATCTTTGGTGTTTTGTTTGACTAGATATCATTACAATTGTAATTACCAAAAAGAAGAACATTTTACGTTTTCTTTTTCTGCAGATAGTGTGCCTTACTATAGAGTTTTGATAGCTCACAACAATACAGTATATAGTATATATACATTAAAAAAAGGAAAATAATTCAAACTTCAGTTTTTGTACGGAGCAATGTTTTAGCAGCCCTTTTATGTTTGTAGTGTGCACCATCTGAGCATGAGAAACACATAAGAATATTATCATTGATGATTTAATCAGTACTTTGATATTTTAGGTTGGACTTGATTTCAATAGCAACCTGTTGTATAGTTTAAGAGGACAGGGACATTTTTAAAATGTCTTTACATTTTCTTTAGTCTATTGAATCAAAGTTTATATGGTGATCACACAAGTTTTTTTCGAATGTGTTTTATCTATAAATCTACATGGTATTTTATTCCTGAAGCATTCATCTTCGGGCCACTCACACTTCTCTCCAATGTAACCTATATTTGTTTCTTAGTTGTATGCTACCATTGACACACAAGCATTTTCATGTGGTCTCTTTGTGTTCTCCATGAGATGCATTCATTGCACTAATTGAAGCGTGCTTGGTGACACGTGTAAAAAAAGACTTGGCGTAATGTCGACGAGGACCGAGGCCTCATTTGTTTGGAGATTTTGCTCATTGATTCCCAGAGCAACTAATGAAAGCTGGAGCACAAAGGTGAGTATCTCCCAGCTTCACATAAGCTCTCACTCTTTGTTCTATAGAAGAAATAAAATATCGTTTTTAGATTTTATATTCAATAAAAATGTGCATATTCATTCTGTCGGTGATTTAAGCACTTTCTACTTAATCTTAGGTTGGGCTAGTTGATGTTTTAACAGCTCTTAACATTCCTACATTTCACCTAGTTTCATCTCACAATTTCCTCTTTACTATGGTTTATCCCCACAATGTCTCTAATATGGATTCAAGGAAATCATGTTGCACTTGCTTTTGGCACTGTACAAAGTTCAGAGTACGTGTAAATGTTTATGTGCAACTCATTGTGTAGTTTGGATGCTTTTATTCTGTTTGCACAGATGTGGTTAGAGGTTTGTTGTGGCTCAGAGGTGCAGTTGCTGTGGGAGGAGAGAGGCGCCCTGATAAATCCCATCTGTTCTGGAGACGTGAGCCTGATGCCTGAAATGAGGCGTGACCAAACGGTGAGAGAAGAAGAGGCGAGAAGAGAGGTGGAACATTTTAACCTTACAGTAGACTCTTTCCCTTCCCTTCCTTTCTCGCTCTCTTCCTGTCTTGTTGTGTTCTTTTGAACTCTTTACAGCCGGGGAGCTACTGTAGGTACCTTTTTTGTGCTTGAGTAAATTAATCTCTGTATACAGCGAGGTAACTGAAGGGAACAGATGGAGCTTCAGGGACCATTACATAACCACTGTTCTGATATTGACCATCACCAAAATGCTCTTTGTATAAAAGAGAAACATGAAAGTAACTCAGGGAGCGTGTGTTTTTCCACGGTGCCTTTTATTCAAATTGTGAGCAGATAGATAGAAAATATGGACATGTTGTAAAGAGTATGTCTCCTATAATATATGCAATACACACCTAAGACTTTCCCAGCAGAAACGCTCTACATTTCAATCTAACACCTGTTTAATGATACTGTCTCGTGGCTCCACAGGGAAGCCATTCAGCATCTTGTGTGAAGATGCCACAAGTGGATCAGGTAACACTGTGTGGGATGTGGTACTTGGTTGCTCTGGATGTGCTGTGGCTGCAGTTAAAAGCCGTGGCTAATTACCATACTGCAGGGGCTCCCTGGGCCTCCATGATCAGAATTGCCCTCCTGTGGTGTCACATTTAATTGTGAAGCAAACACTTGTCAGTATAAAAGTTCATTTAAAAACTAATCTTTTTGAAAGATAAATGGAGTGGGAGGGAGGCGATGGACGGAAGAGGGGGCACGCTGGCCGAGGCAGAGCTACGAGAGGTAAATGTGCCTGAACTCTCTAAAGGTGCCGCCGTGCATCGCATTTCTAATCAGGCTGCCACCAAAGAGGCAGGTGAGCCTCTGTGCCTCTGCTTTATTTAATTACATTTTTACATTTTCATGTTGATCCACATCATTTTAAATGTGCCATACATATCCATGTGGACAGTTCTCAACAGATGTTGGATTATATATGCAGAATAACAACATGACGGATCATTTCAAATCACAAAAGGAGGCAGGGGACACAAAAAGAAGACACACCTTAAATAAGACCCTAGAACATTTAAAAAATATTTTCTCAGAAAATAATTTGGTTTATTAAACGTTATAAAATAGTGCTGTAAAATTCCTTGAGGTCTTCAAATGTATGTTTTGTTTGGCAAATCCCAATCCAATCAGGAGCTCCAACAAGACGTTTTGGACAGAGAGTGAATACACATAGTATACAGAGATGCTGTTTGAGAAACCAATGTGATTTTGGAAGATTGAACAATGTAGATCTATTCTAGTAGACCTCAACAATGGAATTATGATCAGTAGAAATGGCCATGACATGGGACCTTTAAAATAGTTAATGAATGTTCTATCAACTCTATTGACCCCTTGAATTATTGACTAATGTCTTCAGCTCTCCCGGCAACAAGAATATTAAAATCTTTGCAATGCAAGCAAATGTGAAAAAAACCACACTCTTCAAACTGGAGACAGGAAAGCAGAACAGACAAGGCAAGCACGCCAATACTGGGCATGATGACAAGTCTTGCTGCTTTCCAAACAAGTTTGACTTTTCTTTCTTTACCGAATAGTGTCTCTGGGAAGTTCTTTCTGCACACACTGTGCAGCCAAAAAGCGGGATATATAGCCACAGAGGCAGCGAAGATGTTCAGTGTGAAATGGAGTGTGTTGAACCCGTCACGGTATCTGTTGTTTGTGCTGTGCGCTCAGCCGTGTTAATTAAAAGACACACCATCGTCCCCCAGAGTGCACTCTGTTTCCTACACAACTTATCTGCATTACCAAACATCAGAGTCAGGAGGAGATGACAAATATTTCTTCCACTGTAATCATAAATGTTATAATTGTTATTATATGAATCCATTCCCACTGAGTTAAGGTGCTCTCCTCTGGCCACTTACTCTTTGGTGATTTCCCCTCAGACATTTATTATCAAGAATTGGAGATTCCTAACACGAACCAGACTTTTATTAAACTCACGCGAATTGCCATATCCAGTAATAATGAACATTTCATAAAAACTCTCCTTCCTTCCAGTGTGGATGAAGTTACTGAGGCTTGTTATAAACCCATCTTGGAAACTATGATAACAACTTTTACAAATGAGATTTCTTTGAGATAGAAGTCTAATTTCTATCTCAAAGGAAACAAATATCACGGACTGAAAGCCAAAGTTGTTCCCACTCAGATGCAGCACATATTATCCATCTGTTGCAGTCGCATAAACTCAGTATCAAGCTGCATATTTTTGCTATGGGTCATATAATTGGTATATCAATTAATTTAATGGATTCCTCTAATAATTTAAATTTAACATTCATTAGATTTAGAAGACTTTTCATCTTGAAGTCGAGGTAAACAACAAAAGCTTCAGTTTGTCTCCTTTCTTCCTCCCCCTTTACCCTAGAAGATGAACAGGTTGCAGAAACAATATTTTAAAACAAACTGTATTCCCTGACATTTTGTAAAAGAACACTGAGTCACATGAGATCTAGGAGGTTGTTTTTCTTGTATATTCAGCTAGACTGTGACGTCTATTTTCCATGTCTGGGGTCTCGACTGCGGGCGTTTCCAAATAAGAATTCATTTATTCAGCCTTCCTGGAAGCACAGCTGATCTGACGACAGCACCTGACCTTGTGATGTAAACGAGAGAAGGCTTAACAAAATGTACCTGCATATGAAATATTACTGTGAGCTCTATCCATGGAATACACATTCATTATGAAGATGGAATGGAACACATAAGTGAATCTATTTCCTGATACGGAAATATGGTCGCTGCTCATTTAGGTATAATGCAATGGTGTCTTTACGGAAAATAAAACCTTGGAGAATGAGCATAAGACTCCGCAGAAATAATCAAATCTGAGGATATTTCAGTTGACAGTGAGGGTAACAGTTTTTGACAGAAAGCCGGACCCGGCTGCAGCATTTCCTCTGAGGCAGGGTGCTAATCTGGACGTTTACCTCCATGCAGTTTAAACCCATCTGATGTCATGTATGTGCACTTTCTCTTGTCATTACTCAGACATCTGACAGTGTGTCCACTGTAGTTTACATCTGCAGATCTGTGCAGAGAGACAGGAGAGAAAAGGCTGTTCACAATAACAGAGCACAGTATACACATGCCTTGTCATTACATAAAAAATACATCTCAAGAGTATTAGACTGATATTTTCCTGCCTCTCATGGTGTCCTGTGAGCTTCAAATATGGACATAGTGCATTGCATAATAATTTATCATGGATATTTATTTACATGTATTTTTTTTGTGGCTGACAAATCACCTGAAGCATTTCATCTAATTTCATGCAGTTCTTTCTTGAGACACAAAACATACTCCTGGGAAATGGACAGTGAAGAATAAATCAAGTTCCCATTTAACCCAAGATGCCTTTACTAAACGAATAAATACTACTTCCCTGTAGGGACATTTGCTCTTGACTCCATCCTGCCGTTCCACTGAAAAGTTTGTTTTGCTTGCTCTTAGAGAGTCGTCATCATGGGACAATAATGCTTGGCCGATGGCCATCTTTCTTTTATTATTATAACTTATGGAGTTTCTATGTCAACAAAAATGTTTTATATTTTCCGTTCCTCACCAGAAACCATTGGGGGCATCCTTCAGGCCAAGCAAACATTATAATATACATTTGCAGAGCCAATTTGTGGAAGTATATTAACTTTGTTTACTTGAATATTTGCTTGCCAAACATCTTCTTCCTTGCCTTGCGTTGCTACATTGCTTCTTTTCTTTGTGTTTTAACTCCACCATCTGTCAATAAGTGAAAGAGTGCAAAATCAATGGCAGGAGTGTTCATTAAGTCACCCGCCTGCATGGGTGTTCTCATGGAGAACCAGCCTTATAAAAGAAGATTGCTCTGTAGCCAGCAAGATGCACCGACTGTTCACTAGGGGTGTAACGGTTCACAAACATTTCGGTTCGGTACGTACCTCGGTTTTTAGGTCACGGTTCGGTTCGGTACGTTTTCGGTACAGCAAAAAAAATTATCCCAAAACATAACATATTTTTTGTTTTTTTTAATTATTATTAAACTGTGAATAATGTATTCACTCAAATAAATACAAAATATAATAAAATAAACATTAAGGTGCAGCATTTCTATTCCTTCCTCTTTTCAGATTATTGCAATTTGTCCTCACAAAATACATCTACAAATACAAATACATAATGAAGCACTTATTCCCACAGTGATTGTAGCTTGCTTATGGTGACTCACACAGTCACAGTAATGAGTGAGACGCTACATAAACAGGAAGAGAAAAGCGTGCAGGACCCTCAGCTGTCCTCGGGCCCATCCTCTGCTCCACATGCTGCTCAGCATGGGAATTTAAGCCCTCTAACGTTATGCTTTTGTTGGTGGGAGCTGAATGGTTGTGACACACACCTGAAGAGACAGACTAACAATCGGACTGGATTCAAGAGAAATGTTTTTCTTTTAATCTAAATCATCTCTGCCCTTCTCTCGTTCTTTTGATCCCCGGATCACCAGTGAAGTCTTCAGTCAGAGTGCATCAACAACAGCTTGTTGGTTGCTGATGTGATTGTGCTCCTTTAAGAGGAATCCTGCAGGAGAGCAGTGGTTTTACTGTTTGAGTTTTAGATGAAAGCCCACAGAAAGGTTAACAGTGTCTTGTGTGTGGTAGTCCACATGTGTGTTAAAGCTCTGCCTCTTTCACATCAATTACCAGGGGGATCTGAACCCTGTTCATCCCTTCTTTTGTCAATTCAAACCAAGGGTTACTCCCTGGTCGTGACAATTCATATACGATTTAAGTCACAGCACGGAACAATGCATACCAATTACCTCAGGTGCTGGAAATGAGGTGGGGTGGGGAGGAGAGTGGCCTCTGCAATGGTGTTATAAAGTGCAATAAAGTACATACATCATTTGAACCTTATACTGCTCTCTTCTTAAAGAGATCCATCTGTCTGCAGAGCATGGAGGCGAGAGGCCAAAGACTCAGGTACAAAGCGTTCAGTGGAGCAGACACTGTGTGGCACCTTGACAGGATTTCCTGAGTCGGCTTGTGTGTTTTGAGTAGATCTGTTTGGGCTACATGTGTGTAGTCCTGCTCCTCTCTTTGAAACTCTATTAACAGCAGAGATGTATGTTTATTTTTGTTGTAGTGCTGTGTCAAGGCTGATACATGTTCAGTCTGTCACTGCAGAGTTCTCTCTTGAATGAACTGTCCCAGAGGTTGTTTCTCTGGGGATTGCCACTCTGACAGTGGGTTGCTCTTTCAAGCTGAGCCCAGAGACTCATGGGAAATGGACATAGTTTTCAAAAAAAATTCCCAAGGGTTTGTCAAATGTAATAGTAGTAGAATACAGGCCATAAAGAAGGAGCATTCCAAGTCTATCTTGAAAATTATAAGTTCAACGAATTCCCCCAAAACAAACACGTTCTTGGGATGGAAATGGGGGGTTTTGAGTCCTCTTTTTTGTTACACAGGTATAAAGTAAAGCACAAGTCATCATGACATTTAAATGTATCCTGGTTTTAGGAGCTGTTTCCCTCTTGCTTTCAGTGGCGTCTAGCCGTGCAGGTTTGGTTTAATTCGTTCAAGTTTTTAAATATCTGATTGTTAATTTCCTTACAATGCACTGGAAGTAAATGGAACTTGATAAATGGCATTGTCTGCTGCTCATCTTATTTTCAGGTTGTAAGATGTATCAGTCTGCCACCTAAAAAACGTTTCTGCCCTCTCTGCGAATAAAGATTAGAGTTATAATCGATTTGAATTTGACAAAATGCTATGGAACCCGATCCCTAATGCAGAGAGCAAGTACTTGTTCCTAGTCCATGCATTTGTTACTTCTAGGCTGGATTATTGTAACTCTTTATTATCAGGGAGTACCAAGAAGTCAGTCAAGTCGCTTCAGCTGATTCAAAATGCTGCGGCTCGTGTACTAACCATAGTTAGGAAAATGGACCACATTACTCCTGTTCTGGCTGCCTTACACTGGCTCCCTATAGAACACAGGATAGAATTTAAAATTCTTCTTCTCGCCTACAAAGCCCTTAATGAGCAGGCGCCATCTTACCTTAAAGAACTCATTATACCCTACTGTCCTACTAGGGCATTGCGTTCCAAGAATGCAGGGTTGTTGGTTGTTCCTAGAGTCTCTAAAAGTACAATGGGAGCCAGAGCCTTTTCTTATCAAGCTCCACATTTGTGGAATCAGCTTCCAGTTTGTGTTCGGGCGGCAGACACCCTATCCGTTTTTAAGAGTGCGCTTAAGACCTTCCTTTTTGATAAAGCTTATAGTTAGGGCTGATTAGATTCAGCCCCTAGTTTTGCTGATATAGGCTTAGTCTGTCGGGGGACATCTTACTTCTTCCTTCTCTCTGTCTATACCTGTGTACTCTCATGTTCCGATTAACCCAGCTTCCCCAAATGTCTTTCTTTTTGGTGTCTATATACGCTGGGATCCGGAGTCATGGATGATCCTGCGGTCCTGGATCGCGAGCACTGGATCTTGAGTCGTGGCTGTGGCTGTGGTCCTGGATGGATATCCTCGTGGATTCATCTTCCTATTATACACACATGCATTTCCAAACATTTGGACTACCTATGTTGCAAATGTATTATCTTTTCAATTTACACACGGCATCTATTGCACGTCTGTCCGTCCTGGGAGAGGGATCCCTCCTCTGTTGCTCTCCCTGAGGTTTCTCCCATTTTTCCCTTTAAACTGGGTTTTCTTTGGAAGTTTTTCCTTGTACGATGTGAGGGTCTAAGGACAGAGGGTGTCGTATTGTCATACTGATATTCTGTACACACTGTGAAGACCACTGAGACAAATGTAACATTTGTGATATTGGGCTATATAAATAAACATTGATTGATTGATTGATGATGGTGCCTGAAATGTTTGAATCCAAAGGATAGAAAAAAAGGCTGCATAAAAATGTAGTCAGCTGTGCGCCCCCTGGCTGTGCGGCTGATTAATTGTAATCATAGCACTGTTGGCTTAATCCTTCCCTTTATGCCTCGTATTTATCAAGATAAACTAACACTTGTCTCTGCAGTCCAAACTCTCTGCCCATTTTAGCATAAAGCGTCGCTCCAAGTCAAATTTCAGATCTATTGAAAACCTTTTAATGATCCCACATTTGGACCAACGCTGCACAAACACCGCTCAGCTCTGCCAAGCCTGGCTCTCTGGTTAAATTGGGTGGCTGTTTTATAAGAGGGAGGAATCCACCACACACTGCAGGATTCATAGGACATGTACGTACTGGCTGACAGCTCTGTTGACTGAACACTACAATGAGTTGAATCCTTCCAAACATCCTGGTGTTGTGCTATCATGACTCCTCAGGTCATGGGGGGGTTGAGGGATTCACAGCATACAACTGAGGCACGAATGACTCTCTGTTGGGCGCTGCTGCTGTCGTTTTACAAGATGAGATTTGTCATTTTTTCTCAAAAAACTCGTCACAATTAGAGAACACTTACTGAGCTGGCAGAACAAACGAGCACCAGCTTGCTGTTTCAACTTTCATAGCAAATATCAGATTTTCTTCCAGGCGTCTAAGCCAGGTTTATCCAACACTAAATCTTACACACTTGTGTTTAAACACAAACAGAAACCATATAAATATTCACTTTGATACATTGGATACGCACACACAAGTATACACACACTTTATTCTATATTCTTTGGTTAAAGTCTCCCTTTACTGCTTTTTGTGGATTCCCATTTCCTGTAGTGTGTTATAAAGGGTGTTTTAGCATGTAAATCAGGGGTCTCAGACTCCATTTACCTGGGGGCCGCTGGACGTAGAGTCTGGGCACGTCTGGGCCGCTTCAAGTATTCCACAAAAAATGTATTAAAAAATACAACATTAACAGTTCTTCAACATCTTCTTAACATGAACGGTTCTTCACAACATAACTATTTACAGTTGCTCTTGCCTACTCCTTGCTGGTAGAGACCTGGCAGCGCTTCCTCTCACACAGCTGAGCCACATTTGGTTTGAGGGAGGAAGCAGTTGAAACCCTTAGTATGGCTTGAAGATGTTCATCAGTAAGTCTGGACCTGTACTTTGACTTATTGAAGTTCATGGTGGAGAAGAGCTGTTCACACATATATGTGCTCCCAAAAAGGCACATGGTCCGCTTGAACATCCTGGAAAGCTCAGGGAAGGAGGGGGGCAATTCTCTCATGAACTGTCCAAGCTTGTCTGCTTTCCCATTCACTTCCCTGAACTTGGCTTTGAGCTCAGAATTGCACTGCAGGTCAATGAGCTCCATTTGAAGCACACCAGGGGCATTTTCCACATCAAAGGAGAAGGGGTCTGCAAACATTTGGAAAGTGGCTCTGTGTGTCTTGAAGTCTGCAAACCGCTGATCAAATTCCTCCTGTAGCTTCACAATGGCATCAACATACTTCTCACCACTGAATGCTGTGCCCTTGTCCATGAGAGCCTTGCATGCTGGGAAATGGCAGAGGTTTTTCTGAGGGAGCTGGGCTTTCCATAACACCAGTTTTGTAGAGAATGCTTTGACATTGTCATATGCTGCACTGACAAGCTGGCCCTGCAACTTCTTATTCAGTGCGTTCAGCTCCTGCGTGATGTCAACAAGAAAAGCTAAGTCCATGAGCCATTTGGGATCACTCAGCTCGGGAACAGCCATCCCACCCTTCTCCAGCATGAATACTTTCAGTTCTGTTCTCAACTCAAAAAACCTCTTCAGGACGTTCCCCTGCTGAGCCAACGCACCTCTGTGAAGTAGAGCACATCCTCATATTCTGACTCAATTTCCTCCAAAAAAGCACGGAACTGGCGGTGCTTTAAGCCCCTGGATCTGATATGGTTGATGCATTTCACAACAACAGACATCACATTGTCAAACTTCAAGCATTTGCTGCAAAGGGCCTGCTGATGGATAATGCAGTGCAGAGCAATAGCCTCCTCCTCCAGTTTTCTTTGAACAAGTGCCACCAGCCCATTTTTCCTCCCTGTCATTGATGGCGCTCCGTCGGTCGTAATTCCAACAAACCTCTTCCATGGCAGACCAATATCCGCAATGGCATCACACAGTTGCTGGAATATCTCCTGAGCGGTGGTCTGGCCATGCATTGGTTTCACTGTAAGCAACTCCTCTGTCACTTCAAACTTGTCATCAACACCACGGACATACATTGCGAGCTGAGCGGTGTCAGTGATGTCCGTGCTCTCATCAAGAGCCACAGAGTATGCACAGAAAAGTTTGGCTTTGTCGCACAGCTGATCATATATGTCACTTGATAAGTCAGAAATGCGCTCTGCCACTGTGTTAGCTGACAGGCTGATGTTGTTAAACTGACCCTTCTTTTCCGGACAGACTATACTTGCAGCCTGCAACATGCACTTTTTTATAAACTCGCCTTCCGTAAACGGCTTTCCCGCCTTAGCAATCATCTCACTCACCACATAGCTAGCTTCGACTGCTGAATCAGCCTCATTGCGTCCTTTCTTGAAGAGATTTTGTTGCTTCCATAGGTTTTTTTAGCTCATGACTCTTTTCTCTCTCTCGTCTCCCAGGTATTTTGCATACTCTGCATGTTTAGTTGAGTAGTGACGTTTGACGTTATACTCCTTGTATACAGCGATTTTCTCTGTGCATATAAGGCACGTTGCATTTCCCCTGTACTCGACAAAAAAATATTCAGTCTGCCACTTCTCCTGAAATCTTCTGTGGTCATCATCGACTTTTCTTTTCCCTGAAAGTTTTGATGTAGACATGACTGGGCGATATATTTTCCTTCCACTCTGTCACTTTTGGATCACTCACTGCACGCATTTGATTGACGTGGCGGAGTTCCCTCGGAGGGGGGAGGGGCGAGGGAACTGCGCGCAGCAGTTCCCTGCCAGCAGCGGGATCAATCCAAAAATGTAATTACAATTTGAAAGCGCAAACGTAAACGCGCGGGCCAGATTAACACTATTACATGATATCTGTTGATATCATTTAATAGTGTTAATCTGGCCCGCGCGTTTACCATGCGCGGGCCATGAGAAACTGTCTCGCGGGCCGCGTCTGGCCCGCGGGCCTGGAGTCTGAGACACCTGATGTAAATGGTCTGCAAAGACTATAATCCCAAAGTTCCCTCCGTTGGACATGGGGAAACATTTTCGCAACATTCGCACTTCTGTTGGCTAGCGCTTCGACTCATTGTACGTGATGGCGAGGGACATTACTAAGCTGTTTGACCCATCATTAAAGAGTCGGCCAGCTAACCAATCAGTGCAGACTGGGCTCTTAATTCAGACAGAGGTGAAAAGAGGTGCTGTAGCAAAGGCAGTATGAGTACAAATAAAGACCTTTTTGAACATTAAAGCATGCAAACAACCTCAAAACAACTATAATAGCACCCCTTAAAGGGGTCAAACATACGGCCTGAAGGCCAACACCAGCTACACATTTTACCTTAAGGGCAATTTATCAGAGCTTTATATGCATGCATTGTCTCACGTTTAAACCTTGAGATTTTTCCTACTCCTGTTATGATAATATAGTCCTATAATATAAACCTTTGGGTGGATTACGATGTTATATTTGAACGTATAGTCATACAGTATTTGTTTTATTGTTATAAGGATACAAATGAGGCTGTCCTCATTGTTTCATCTGGCTGTAGCCTCAGGACAAAACTCTGAGGACGTCACAATGTGAAGGGTCTGACGCTCTCCTCAGAAATGAACTAACTGCTTTGTTCCACGGTGAGACAGAGAAAAATGGAGGAAGGAAGTTTCTGTGGCAGATGCTGGGCTGTCTAATATTGTCTCACATGGGACTTAACACATTTAGCATCTCGCGGGACTCCACAAACAAACACCTTCTCTACTGACACACAGTCCCTCAGCTGCAGCATTTTTTATTTATAATCTTTGTGTTTGGGATATTTTGAGATGGATTCCTGTCGTGCCTTTGCCCTGCCACCTGAGGCTGACTGTTCACCGGAGAGATCGGACGCAGCGAGCCTACAGAAGCCCGTTAGCATTGCCCCTTCCACTCTTCTCCATCCCACTCCACGCTGATGCAGCCCCGACCAGCTGGTGGAGCTGGGTAGCTGCGGGCAGGCTTGGACACTGATCAAGTATTGGTGTCTGGCTTTGCGTGCTGGCTGACTCACCAAAGAAAAGCTCAACAAAACAGAGATATAGAGAGAGGAGCTCCAGAGAGGATGGTAGTTTCAAATAGTAGCAGGCATAAAAGGTGAAGAGTTGGTTTCACACCGAGAATGTTACATTTCTAACATACATGTTGGAGGAGAAACTAAATCCAAATAAACACATTTACGGAAAACATGGGATCAATTCTGTGTGGTTGGATTTAACAATTAACTGAGAAACAACATGAGAGTGTTGTAGTTGTAGTTGTTGTAGTGTTGTTGTAGACTGTGTCTAGCCTCACAGGTGCTTTGGTGAAACAGTGTTAGAAAGTAATCATAGTTGCTGACCTTTTCCAGTCCCATCCTGCTGAGCATGGACAATCTCCATGCAGGCTGTTGTCAGTATGTATTGGTCAGACAACGCAGCTAAAGCTCTCTCACATGTGTTTGGGTCAGATCACCCCTAATGTCCTGCTGCGAAGTGAAACAGTGCTACTGATTTATGTTCTCAGGTCTGCTGCCTCTTCAATACTGTTAGTCAGTGTTGCCGTATATTCAGTTAATGTTTACTGGTTGTTTGACTCCTGCTAAATCAGGGGTCTCCAACCTTTCTTCATCTGAGAGCTTCTTTGAAAAAATGAAAGTGGCCAAGAGCTACTTGCATCGCATCACTTACATTTATTCACATAGCCCTCATCAGTTGAATTAAGCTATACTTTTGTACACGTACGGAATTGCAATACCTAAAGCTTATCACAAATCTTCACTTCACATCAAGGACCAAGAAAACGAAAATGTCTCACATATTATTATGGCCCACATAGTGAGTACATCACTGAGAATTCACATAAATGTCCTTAATCACCACCTTGTAAGCATCGTGCACTTATGGTCAAATAAGTACATTCACTCTTTTTCACAGTCAGTGAGATGAATGGCACTGCATGGAGTCCACCATTCTGCTGGACCCACTTAGGTTCACTCTAATAGAGTCATTTAAATGTTCATCAGTCAGTCTTGTTCTGTATTTAGATTTCATTCATGTCAGAAAAAGCTGCTTCACAAAGGTCTGTAGAACCAAATAAAGCAGACATTATCAGTGCTGCTTGGTGAATGTTCTTATAATTGTCTGGGTCTACAAGGCTCCAGAAATGTTGTGAGTTTTGCTGAGACTTTATAACCTCCATCTCCACAGGATTGACACTGAACAGTTCAGCCATCTTTTTCATCTTCTTCTTCGTCTTGACATTAAATTATAAACCTTAATAAATCAACTGTATAGGTCTAGCCTCCCTATATCTGTGTGTGAAATTGTTCCATCCTCAAAAAAAAAAACTAATGCTTCTGCAGTCTAGCTGCAGCTTCTAGCAACGGCCTTCTGTTAAAAAAAGACACTGAATGTCCTGAATGTGGCATCACACACATGACTTGAGTCTGAACACAGCAGACAACAGCATTATAAAAACAAAAATAGTGCATGTGGGTGCACACTCACATTCTCTCTCTTACTGTTGCATGAATCCCATGAATGTATGAGACTAAGTTAGCTTCATCATATCTCAATCAGTGATTAAGTGAATAATAAAGTTTCAATCGGGTCACTGTCAGACTGTCACTCATTATTTTTAGGGAGGGGGCGGGGTTTGGAGGAACAGAGGAGACGGTGATCGCGGGAGCTTTCCTCCTGCCTTCACAAACTTCACACAAGTATTTATCAACTGAAAATAGCAAGAGGAGATTCATACTCTGCATTCCAAGACTTGATTAAATCCACCAAAAACCTGACATGACGATAACGAGTGTTTTTCAAAAACACAAATCCCTCCCTGTGTCTCTGATGCGGCTTTCACACCAGCGCTTTTCAGTTTCTAGCTCCGAGCGAGAGCTTTTCTGGTTCAGCTCCGGTTTCCCTTTTCAGCTCCCGCTCTGTGCACACCGCCCACTGGCGCCCCAGAGCTGCCCTTGCTGCGTCATGACGTCACCGTTTACATCGCTGATTTGCCCCCCAACGGCAGCTCACAACAACAACAACTGCGTCGGGTCGATGATCGTGTTGCTTTTAATCACACGAAGCCAGAATAAATTGAATAACGACTTCTCCAACCTTATACTTTGCTCCAGAGTGCCGTGGTTAATTGTTTATTAATGTGTTTCTGCAGCATTTACCGACCGCTGCAGTGCTGGCTGCTCTTCCACGGAGTGTATTCTCCCGTTAGCTCCCGGTTAGCTCACACTGCAGCGGCCGCTCTAAAGTATTCACTGTCCGACTCACACAAGCAGCTGATGCATATCCCCAGTTCCCCTTAGCCTAAGTGAATGTGTGTCAGTCTGAATTGACACTGTTTGGTATCACAACGCTGTTATGAAAAGTTTCTCTGGTATAAAACGGGTGATGTTAGCATAGCAACCGAAGCTAAACTGACTACTTGCATCCGATAGCTGCAATAATACAAAACAACACGTCTGCCTCTCTCCACAATGATCGATAACAGCGAACGGATGGTCAAAGTAAGGCACAAATAAACAGAATCACACGAAGCCTGGTTAGTGTTGCCTGACTTTATAAAGTGTGTTTATAGGCACTACTGCTTGTAGGCAGGCATAACAGTCGACCCATGGGAGGTGGGTTTAGTTTCCTGCACGCCTCGACGTAAGAGAGACGTAAGCGACGTCACCTCTTAGCTCCAAAGCTCTTGCCTCTGGACCGACAATTTTTTGGAGCTGGAAATGAAGCGGATTCCGGAGCTAAGAGCCGGCGCAGCTCCGGTGTGAACTGGAAAACCCGGCGCTTTTCAGGCTCTAGCTCCGAGCCGGAGCTGAAAAGGCGCTGGTGTGAAAGGGGCATGAGCCGCAGCGACACGGACTGATTCAGAGCGGGTCATTCTGCTGTTGGTTCTGGACTGGTGTTGCTGGAGAAAGCAGACTGGTCCGTGTGTGATGTCGCTGTGCCGCTGTGCCGCTGTCACGTCTGTTCCTTGATCACTGCGTCACCGACCAATTTTATATTCGTGTGACAGAAAAAATTCTAAAATAAAAAAACGTTATTGTCCAGCCGCGGCCGAAAAATCAAGAAGCAACCTCACTACGCTATAATCGATAATCGAGCGGCGAGCTACTGAAAAGCTGCCCGCGAGCTACCGGTAGCTCGCGAGTCGCGATCGACGTGTTGGAGAGCCCTGTGCTAAATGATTGTGAATTTGATATATGTTGTCATGAAGCAAATGGACTTTTCTCTGCGTAAAGGGGCAGAATGCATTTGCAGAAGGTGATTGATCTTTTCTTTCAAAGGAAACGGCAGAGTGGCCTACATGTCTTTGATGTTATTTGTTTTGGGTCAAATATCCGGAAACCTTTCTGTTTCCAGCACTTCTCAAATTGGCTGACGTGAGAATATGACTATAGCCGCGTTCACACTGCGGTACTTTTCCCACAAAGGTTCATGCGAACTTAGTTCATGATCGCGTTCACACCAAAAAGAGCCGGTACTAAAAGTAGTTCATGCAAACCTTTTTACCCCCTCGAAAGTCCCTGCTAGAGAGCAGGGACTTTCGAGCGGCTCTTTTTTGAGAAAAGAGCTATATTCCTGATTGGCTGGGCGAATTGCAAACCATGCCCCGTAAAACTCCCAAAAAGTTTTGTGAAGCCGCCATTTTATTATCCTCGCATTAGCATTATTAGCATTAGCCCAGCGCAGAAACGCAGAGAGACTAACTTATGGCAACACAAAATAAAACATGGGAGCGGTGGAGATGAGGAGGTGTCGGCGTTCTGGCGATTTACTCGGAAGGCTTCAGAAGCCAGTCCCCAACTCCGGGGACTTCCGGCCGGGGACTTTGGGCGGCAGTATACGCCGTGAAGTGGGTTGCGGCCTGCCAGTAAACCCAAAGCAGAAGAAGAAGAAGTGACGTCAGCGGCTTCATTTGCCTAATCCACCCCCAGGGACTTTTTCTGGTGTGAACGCGATCTGTACTTAGTTCATGCGAACTAAAGAGTTCGCATGAACTAAGTTCGCATGAACCTTTGTGGGAAAAGTACCGCAGTGTGAACGCGGCTAATGGCCGGGTGATGCTATAAAGGAGGCCAAACCTCAAGAAAGCTGTGTATGGAGGAGCTCTCAGGAGCTGTTTGATATGAGTGCTTGTGCTAGCAAGCATGGCAACAACTTACCATCCAATACTAACATGCTGATGTTTAGCAGGGATACTCTTTACTCTGTTAGCTGCTAACATTTTATGAATGAGTAATAAACAAAAAGTCAAGTCCGATTTGGCGTCACAGTTTGGCTTGTGTGATACTATCGCAAGATGGATGATATTTTTTGCTGCTTGTTTAGTTTTTAACCTTATACATGTTTTGATATGGAAATCCAAATGTTCTTACTCATATTTTTTTGTTGTGTTGTCTTGTTTTTGTACTCCAGTACAAAACACATTTCTTTACTTTCAAGAAATGTTATGAATATTCCTCACACTTATATTATCCACATTTCTTCCTGTTTTATATCTCATCGCTTCTTACTGCTGTAGTTTTTGCACATTCAAATTGCATTTACTTTCCACCCTGTTTCCCCCTAATCCCTCAATTCTTAATTATACCATATATTCCCTTTCTGCTATGCAGGAGCAGCAGTCCATTTTGTCAAGGAAATGATGACATTTTCATGCCACAGAAATCTGATTCAACCTCTTAAGTCCTCTTAACAAAACCATTTAACCTGCAAACTGAATTCACTTGATTGTGTATTGGCTAGTGACACAAATGGCGCTCTCAAAATGCTTGTAAATGAATAATTTAGTAAATAAACACTGTTTTTTTTAACAATCAAGTATTCGGTTAATAGATAGGGGTTAGTGAACATGGCATATTATTGTTTTGTTTTCAATGTATTGAATAAGCTTAAGTGTCAGATTGTGTTTGTGTTGTCAGCCACTAGTTCTTTTGTCCGTGTTGTATCGAATGTCCTTGAGCCCTTTTGGCAGACCTTCTTCAATGACAAAGAGCTTGATTTTCATGGTGACTCATTTCATAGAGATGGAAATCAAATACTTGGACTAAAGGCTTTTTTTTTGGGCCAATCTGATGCTTCCCAGGAAAAGTATTTTCCAAAGGCAAAACTAAACATATTGACTGCTGCAGGTTATAATAATACTGTAGTTTCTTTATGGAAGTGACTTGAAAGCAGAGAGTAGCCTTTAACAGAGATAACTCAGAGGGGGAACAAGATCTGATCCAAACAGAGAGGTAGAATATGAAAAAACGGAGAGAGGCATCCTGTGTGCCTGGAATACATGTTCTGATCTTCTCCTCTACACATAGTTGATCTTGACAAATTAAGACAAGGCTTAAAAGCTTAACCTCTGCTTCATTGTTCTTAGTTCCATTCAGATAGCTGCATTAATTAAATGGTCTAACTTTCAGTAGCTTGAAAATGGGAGAACGTGTATGCACCTCCCATTTAGGCTCGGAGCTCCCTTCACCTCTTGAGGTTCTGGTGACACACACACACACACACACGCACGCACGCACGCACGCACACACACACACACACACACACACACACACACACACACACACACACACACACACACACACACACACACACACACATTTTGAATCACAGTCAGGGTATTTTCATTTCACTTCTCTTTACACTGTTTGCTCAATCGTATGTTTTTTTCCGTCAAACTTGCTGAGATTCTAATGAAATATTTCTGCATATTCAGCAGTATGTGAAGGCTGTGAAAATATTTTCTAATGTGGACACATCCATTCTCAAATAGTTTACTCATATTTAGAGTACCACTTTTAATCTGGTGTGGTGCTGGTTGTTGGTACTACAAACACCACTTTCCATTTGTTTCACAATAAAACCACGTTTTTAAGCAGTTAATTAAATGCATGTGTTGCATAAATACAGTGAACGTTAAATAACTGCAGCATCAAAGCCCCCCAACAAACCCCTTGTAAAACATTTATAGAATGGCAAACACGTTAACATTTCAGTTCCCAGGGATTAAAGAAACAAGATGTCAGATGTTAATGATAAATGAGCTTCTGAGGGTCCGGTAGCTGGATTTAGTTTATTTCCCTCCCAGTTTTTATGCTGAACCAATCTGCTTCTGCCTATAATGTAAGACTTTTCTTTTGCAAACTTTTGCCAATGTACAGTATTTAGAAGGAATAAAAGACTATATTCTGTCTTTGTGAACATCCTATGATATCTTAGTCCGTTAAATTCCAAACATCCTCCAAGATGTGGGTCTGACGTTTCTTTTGAGGGGCTGAATATCATCTCCTTGAAATCTGCAGATGAAACGTCTCAAGTGATGTTTATGCTAATGCAGGAGGAGCAGTGGATCCACCGAGCCGCTGAGTGTCTGACTCTTTACGTAAATGTTAGAATCTCTTTCAGGTGGCCTGATGGCATAATATAAATGTGTTTTAATTGCTGTCACAAGTGGAGTTTTCTCCTCTTTGCTAAGGATTTCATGAGCCTGGCTCAGTGGCTAATGCTCTTTAGGATGACAGCTGAGAAATTTCACGTGTTATTTATTTGAAGAGGAAACGTATAATTCCCTCTACACTTGAGATGGTGAGTCACACTCGACAAAGTGATCAAAATGTACAAACATACAGTGCCTATTTCTACATCGAACTGTCAAGGTTTAATCTTGTTCAAGCTCCCAGCTGAGTGTACATTTTCCCACCACCACACAAATAATCCCTGGGGTTGCAATAATTAAACCGGCAGGGGAGAGAGAAAATCGGTGCGACCACATCCACAGTGGGAGAGTGAGTGTTAGTGCTCCCAACATGGCAACAGAAGCATCCCCTCTCCTCTCACACCGGCTGACACAGCAGCGAAGAGCTTATTGGCAGCATTTATGGAGGTTTATCGAAACACACACTGGCTTTATTCTGTGCAAAGGACATCCTGTTGTTGAAGTGTCAATATGGCGTTGTAGTGTTGTTAGATCAAGACACAGTTACAGTTGAGGAAATATGTCTGACAACGAGAATGTTTGAAGGAAATATACAGCCATACAATAAAAAAGAACATTTCATACATATCATATAGCTTCAATGAATAACTCTAGCTTATGCAGATAATTTATGATTTATATATGAAAAACTATTTGAAACCATAACACTGACATTAACTCCTGGAGTAGATATTGCATACATGTTAGCCAACTTATTAACCAATTAAGATGATATACTGCTTGCTGTATTTCATTTAAATATCTGACTTTGCTTTACAACATTTTCTCGTAGTGACAACCATATTATTATACTTTTATGGTTATCTTTATGCACTTGGTTAAGGAGCGGGAAACCTCATAGTCTTGGTTTAACACACAAAGGGTCCACAGTGATTTAAATATCGAGATAGATCGTAGCCGTTAACATTTAACTGAATTAAAGTTGCTTTGCTGCCTGAACCTCATCACAGAGGAGACTCCGGACTCAGTAGTCAGTCTCATTAGGAGTCATGTTTCCGGCCACCTGACGAATGTAAATCCAATATTCACTCTCCTTCTTGCTTTGTTTTTGACTCCACCAACTCCTGAGGGAAATATCTGGCTAAATGCACCTCTGTTCCCCAGTCAGCTCGCTCACATCGTGCGCCTGCCTTCTGATGCTAAGTAGGTAGCACGTAGTGGATCTATCAAAGCTTTAATACTGAAAACGCTGACTGCTGCTTCTGAAAATGAGGATGCAGAGACGCTCAGAGTGAAACAAAAAGCACATTTGGGGCCCGTAAAACCGGAAAAATTAGCAATAAGATGAAAGGGTGAAACTCAGAGCTAAGAATAATTTGTTCTTCAACACTATTACATTCCCTACTGGGCTAGGGGAACCAAAGGGAAGCAACACAACCAGAATGGGATTGGTAATAATTATAAGTGGCTTTATTATAAAACAGTATGAAACAAAATGGCAGGCATGCAGCCTGAACAAACAAAAGGGCCAAAAGGGCACAGGTTGATAACCAAACAAAAGGAGGACTCTAAAAGTGAGCCTATTTACACACCTGAAATCACTAATCAACACTAACGAAAGGACGCTGCAAGAAAACACAGCTAAATAAGGCAACTAACAAGGGGGAAAAAGAAAACACTACTCTAAGCACAAAACAGTACACGCTACTCTAAACACATATCTCAACACGACACTAAGCACATATATAATCACACTAAACACACTACACGAGTTAAACACAGTCTAATAAAGACTTAAGTCTACAGTGTCCACAACACAAGAGCAACAAGGGTGAGGCTTCTACTCGCAGCAGAGCCTCCAGAGTGATGATTGTCCCCAGCTTTGTAGTCGTCTCCAGCAGGTGTGCGCCGGCTGTGTGCTGCGATTGGAGTGCGTCGGGCCCGGCGTGCTCCAATCACAATCTTCAGGGGGCGGACCAGGAGATGGCAGCCAATCACGACAGTAACAAACACCTTTCACCTTAAAAGCAGTACATTTTCAATTAATAAATTATAAGATTATTCATTAATGCGTCAACACTGACATAAAGCAATCACTAGGGAAGCACTGTCTTTCAATTACAGATTATCAATATTAGATCAATTGCTCTACATTTACTTATTTCACTTAATTTATTTTCAATTTTCTTCCCATTTCTTCTTGGGGCTTGCAGTACTTCACATTCTTTGAAACTTTAGAGCTTTTATTGGTTCATCTGTTTGTTTAGTTGGAACAAACAGCTGACTCCTTAACTCCTTTTCAATGTCTTGCACTTAAAGGTGGGGTAGGTAAGTTTGAGAAACCGGCTCGAGATACACTTTTTGTTATATTCCGTGGAATGCTCTTAACATCCCGATAGCAATGAATATCTAAAGTGCTTTGACAAAAAATCCATAAAAAATGTCATCTGTGGAAGCCGTAGTACTGTAAAAAGCACGACCAATCATTTTAGCCGGCCCGGCTGGATGGCCTACCTGCCTGTCAGCCTTCCACCTGTGCACAAACTTATCTCATGCCCTCATTGGTCATGTGCGCGTTCCTGTGTGTTGGAGGAGGGGCTCTGTAAGGAAGTGGCAGATTTTTTCCGGCTGTGTATTTTCAAATGTTTGCGCACTCGAGCTGGTTTCTCCAAAATTACCTACCCCACCTTTAACTGTATTATATTTATTTGACTGTAAATCAGCTTTTATAACCGTTCTGTTTGACTTTATTATTTGACACTAGTAAATGCTGCGGTAAAGGTCACAAAAAGTACTTCTGTGAGCAATGCTGATTTAAGAGTTGTTCATTCAGGAAAATGTATACTTGAAAGCACCTGCAGTTACTTTACTGTCATATATACTTGCGCCATTTTTCAAAATTGTTCTGGTGGCACAAGAGATCAATAGGCAAAACTGTATACCATGTTAACATCCAATCTTCTAAGCCATGTATGGCAGACGAGCAGGAAAACTAAAAAGACAGACTTGCAGAGAAAACAAGAACCGGAGAGAAGGACAAAGAAAGGCCATCTGACTGTTAGTCATTGTACATTGAATTTTAGAGCTTTCATTTTGCTGGGTTTATAAAACTGCCACAGGTATTTGTATTTAATTCTGTTTCCTCTGTGTGAAGGGTTATTCCTGTGACCAGGAGAAAGCTGAGAACCGGGCATTACCTTTTATTGAAAGTGAAAGCTTTCTAAAATATGAACTAATGGCATAAAGTCACCACCAATAACCTCTAACAATTCCATCACAAAGAGAAACCCTTGGTCCTTCTTTACAGTCCATTTGTTGAGTCAAATCATTCATTCATGCCATTTTGACGTCCATCCAGTGGCCTCTGCTGTGACTCACAGGACCTCCGAGTGAATCTTAGAGAAACAGAGAGAGGGGGTTTAATCACACCGCCTGGAGTCATAACCGTGTTTACTACACGCACTTTATTGTGGCCTCAAAAGGTTCCTTGATGACGGCGGTGCAGAGTCAGGCGGTGAATGAGCGACTTTGCTGGATAAGTCAGCAGGGTCCGACGGGGAGGTGACTGAGCCCTCCTGTTTAATCTGAGCCTCCATTAACCTGTTTGCCCGCGACTTCATGTCTCCTTGTCATCCTGTCACACTCTCTTCCCGAGGGCAGGTGAGAAGCCCAGGAAGGGGTCCGGATGACTGACGTTGACAGAGGGCCAACCCCTGCATGTACCCACCATCTGGCTTGTCCTCCCTCTCTTCTCAGCCCCCCTGGATCTACACCCAGCTGCTGAATCACTGTGGAACAGCATGCTAATGGGAGCTGACAGCCTGCTTGACTGACTGCCTGTGGACATGCTAAGTGTACTGACTTTCACATACTAATGTTGAGGTCAGAGGTCATATGAACTCACCTATATTATTATAACATAACATGAGGGAACATTTTCACAAAAAGACTACTTTCACTTAAAGAATATTTTGACGCCAAGACGTTTCTTTTGTTTCAATCTTTTAGGTATTTCTACACTTTGCCATTGATCACCCGAGTACTACTTCAACCTTTAGGTCCCAACATTAGCTATATCTTGTTCATCGTTTGTTTGCCTAAGCTGTGATCTTACCCTAATTATCTGTTCAGATACTTAATACTGTAATTACTTGCAAAGTGCCTTGCTCAAAGGCAAGACAGTAGGAAATGAAACTGTCTTTAACAGGACCCTGAAGCTGTGTATTTAAACACTGAATGATTGTAGGGAGTAGAAAGAGAAAGAGGATGTGTAATGAGGCTCCGTGTGGAGAACAGGATCTACTACGTGATGTGGAGTGACAGGTAGCTTTTATGTGATGGCGCCGTAGTGGCAGCACCCGTCGTTGAGCCTGACACCCTGCTGCATGTGAGACTGCTGTAAGAAAGTGAAACTGGGCTGGAAGAGGAAGAAGATGATGACTTGTTGCCAGAACACGCTCAGCACTTATCTCTTTCCCAGCCGCTTCGTATAATGGGTTCATCTTTTTCAATTTGTAGTAAGCCCATAACACATAAACCATCTCTTTGATTAATATCCTTTTCTGTCCATTTGTAGAATGTAGCCCAATAACTGGTTTATATTTGTTATCTATAACCTCTTAACTCAGTATCTGCTGATGTCAACACGTTTATGAAGCTATGAAAGAAAGAAAGATATTCTCAGAAACTTCATCTCATGCTTAAATGTTTTTGTTTTGTTGACAGCAGTAGAGATGATAGCTGCTGTTAGTTATAATCTAAAATTGCATAACAAAGCTATCTTTGAATGGCAGCAAACATTTTCAGCAGCTCTTCTAAATGTCCAGCTGTCACCTTGATGGTGAGAGAAAATGTGAAATGATTAATCTAAATGTCTGTCTGAGAACGTGGCTCTGTCTGTTGTGTCACATGTTCCTTTATGATGCCCTGCTGTGAGGCTCTGTTGTCTGCGACAACGCTGAAGGTCAGTGTTTCTACTCAGTTTGAGTGTGTTTGGGATCTATTTTCAGTAACTCCTGTCCCTTTTACCTAAGTACACCATGATGTCTGTCTCACTTCCTTCACTAAGAAGGTCTCTTGCTGTGATTTCACTGCAGATGTCAAAAAACATTTGAGAGATGAAGCCAAATAAGAGCACACAAGTCATTTCTTTCACCTGCTTTAATGTAAATATTGTTAAGACAAAGCCGCTACATGGCTTTTCCTGTGATATTCACCATATATATATATAGTGTAGAGCTTATTCTATACATGGAGATGTGCTACTATCTTCTCCCAGCCCATGTCAAAAAGCTTCACTCAGAAATAGATTAATCCAAGGCAGCCCATGTTTTTGAACAGATGTCCACTCAGTAGAAAAATGACTTGTCAAAGCGATATGCTTGCTGCCTGTTGTGTCATTGTTTTTGTTTATTTTCTGCTGATCATGCTGTTAATCTGGGTCTGCTCGCTTATCAGCCACCTGTCCTAAATGCAGAGACACATTAAATACTCAGCCCTCGGTCTGGCTGAGATCATTTGCACCGATCCTCAAAGTTGCTTTTAATGAACATTTTTGTATTTGACAAATCACAGCAACACCAAGAACCTATTCTGTCTCTCCCATGTTCAAACCTGAGTTGACATATAGTTAAATTTCAAGTACATTAACTCAAGAACTGTACTTAAATATACACGTGTAGTATTTACTTGAGTGTATTTTATTCTACTGTATACCAAACCAAATCCACTCATCTACTTTTACTTCACTACATTTGTTACAGCTCTGCATAATTTTGGGATTATACTTTTACAAACCTTTTCTTCAAATTATTGTTTCTGTGTGGGATGCATTTGCTGCTAAACCTGACTGATAGCATGGGGAAGTAAAAGACTAACATATATTGATAACAGGTTTTACTTACTGAGAGTGATGCAGAGCTGGTTTTATGCCCTGGCCAATATTTGTGTTTTTTAAAAACACACCTAATTTCATTTCTTTCACACATTATTCTGTTACAAATTACAAGCATTTTTGCTACTCTAGCTAAAGGTCTTTCAGCATAATGTGTGTGATTGTGTGTGTATGAATTCACTGTGTGCCGCAGCTGCCACTGTGCACAACGTAATACCATCATTCTGCACCTATATGTACATTTTGACCGCCATAAATCACATCAATTGATCGGTGCATCTATTATCTGTCGCCACCCTTGCACACATTCCACCTTTTCTTGCTATTGATGGGGCTCTGAGGTCATACTCCTGTGAATGAACACTGCAGGGACTGTGACTCACAGTGAAGTTAATATGACTAATAATTGCCTATTAATCTGCATAGACAGTAAAACTTGCGGGATTTATCACATTAGGACAATTTAGATTGAATGAAATAAGACGACAGTCAGAAATTGCCGGTTGATTTGCCGCTCAACGTCCAATCAGCCACAACACTAAACTGTAAAATGCTCTGCAGTTATGTTTACAATGTGGTCTTTGTCAGACATTATTTCATTTAAACTTTACATTTGACACTTTTTCATTATCTTCCATTAGATTAGAATAGGGTGATTTTGTGTGACTGAGTTTATGTGAGTTTCATAGTGATTCCTGGCTGGGACAGCTGTAATTAATAACACTTTATCAGCACATGCTGATTTGGAAACCAATAAAGCAAAGTGGGAGATACAGTCACACAACTTCCTGGGACAGTGAAATATCAACTCGCCAGCCAGACAGTCACCGCAGGCAACAAGATAGATAAAGTAACTTAAGCATGAGTTATAGGAAAGTAAAAGTGTTGTGAAGCTTTACAGTCTATAGGTGAATTTAATGGGACAGGGCTGATGCCTCATATCAGCAAGTACCGTTTCCTGTATCCTTTTTCCCCCCTGTTTTTTCTCCGTTGCTCTTACCAGTTGCCAGGGAACAGTATCAGATGAACGTTGGGTCTTATCTTGTCACACTCCTAATTTCCTGTGGACCGGCTCTCCCCTGTGGCTGCTGCTCCTGTGACGATGGAGATGAAGAAGAAGGAAGGGAGGAGGGGAAGGGGGGGGGCAACCGCTAAGATAACAGTGCAGTAACACCAACCCAGTCTCACAAAAAAACGTGTAATAACTACGTTGGTCCACAACGTAGGACGTAGTATTTCTACAAAAACGCCTCTGAAATTGTAAGATCCCTACGTTTTTTTTCACCATTCATTCCAATGGTAGGCGTCTATGTCACCCATCCATCCATCTTCTCCCGCTTATCTGTGGTCGGGTCGCGGGGGTAGCAGTTCCAGCAGAGAGCCCCAAACTTTCTTTTCCCTGGCCACATCAACCAGCTCTGACTGAGGGATCCCAAGGCGCTCCCAGGCCAGCGAAGAGATATAATCCCTCCACCTGGTCCTAGGTCTACCCCTTGGTCTCTTCCCAGCTAATCTTGTCTATGTCACGTGATCTTCAAATTTCTCCCTGCAGAAAAAAAAAACATGGCCAAACTTCATTTTATTCTCGGTGTAAAATGCCTATTGAAAGTTAGTTTGGCCATTAAAATGCGTTTTTATGTCATTTGATGCGAGAAATATGAGTTGTTATTTCAGAATATGTGTGCAGTGGATGCACATGATTTTTAGTTTGCTAGTTATTACGAAGATTACTTCAGGAAATTGTGTCTATACAACGTTTTCATTGTCACCAAGGTGGTTGCTAGGGATGCTGCTATCGATATTATTTCTGTTGTGTAACTGTTTAATGGTGTTATCTTTATTGCTACCCCCTTCCCCGTCAATGTATAGTGTTGGTCCACAGCGCAAACATATTAGTTTAACAAAATCCGCATCTAAAATTGTGGCATATGTTATTTTCCCCTGTGCAATTCTTCATTTACTCAACAATAACACATAATTATCCTTGTGTTTATTTATTTGTTTGATTAATAAACACAAGTTGGAGTCCGTCAGGACCGACGGTCGGAGCGTCGGAGCAGCTCATTTGCTTTACAGAATATTACACCCGGAAGTAAGTATTCTCTCCGCTTCGCTTGACAAACCCTGTGATAGTCCTCAAGCTCTGTGATTGGAGAGTTTGCAGAGCGTCGAATAGCACTTAAAATGGGATGCAACCACGGCAGACTGTCCAAAACTGGATTTGAACGGGTTCACCCCGTCCCCCCCTCCCCCACCCCGTCCCCAGAACTACACATGCTGGCTATTGTGTTTCGCAACATGTTCTCTATCTATGGCACGTCTCTACTGGGAGTTGTAGTTTTAAAAGACGTTTTCGTATTTCCCATAATAAGAAGTGGCCAGTATTAAACTGTGTACATCCCTGGAGGTTTAGAGGATAGGAAACACTCAAATGTAAAACATATAATTAATAAATGGGTGAAAATCGCTATTGCCCATAATGGGTAGCATTACCCACATGCCAGCTAAGGTCAGAAGAGCTTTATTTAACAGCTGGTCTTATGTCTGTGACCCCTCCTGTTGTTAATTTGATGAGCCTGAAACATGCACTTGTCAAGGTTCAGAGGCACATTTTTCAAATATGGCAGTAGCCATCGATCATCTTAAGATAAGATATACTTTATTGATCCCAAGTTGGAACATATGCTTTACATCAGCATGTGTAACAGTTGTAAATATGCAGTGGTGTTTATTTGTAAATCATTTAGTATAATCACACAAATTCTGTGTTTTATATTTAATAATTCTGTGTTCTTTATTTATTGATTGTTCAATACCTGACAAGGCCGGAGATGAAAAACTTTGGTCGCAGGTTCCTCAACAAGACATCTATCAATATGTGTGTACCTCCACCATTAAATTGTCGTATTCTGCACATTTCTTATACTATCTACATACATCTTATATAAGAGTATAATACATATGTATATTATCAGTTAAAATAAGTGCTTCAACATAGTTAATATTGCTGGAGGTATACACAAAGTTTTTCATTCATTGCATAACTACACCGTTTGTGTATAATGTCAATAAACCTTGAAAAAATCTTGAAATCTTGAAAGGGATATGCAAAATAGTCATTATATACAGTCTTTAATTAACTATTAGTAGAGAATAACGAGTAATGAATATACTTTATAGGCAGTGTGAGAAAAAGTTTTTAGAGAGTACTTGTCCATGGACAATTTATGGGGCCACTGGAATCTTCTTCCTCATCGTATTTTTGACATTTTCCCACAGTTTTTACAACACCGCTAACGTAAGTGAGCGGTAACATTTTACTGCATCACACATAGGGTTGGGTATCGTTTGGATTTTAACGATTCCGGTTCTGCTTTTCGATTCTGGTTATTTTCGGTTCTCGATTCCGGTTCTTGGAGAGGGTAAATCAGTCCCATGACAAACTGGGAGAAAAATATATTTATGAAAACATTAAGTCAAATCTGTATTCCTATTTACAAATCACTTCATACTGTTGAATTTCTTACGGTTATTGAATACAATTATATAAAAATAATCTCTGCATTGTTTAGTTAGTTCTAAGTGGTGCAGTTTGAGAATGTACAAAGACTCCAGCTCATTCAAAACTCTGCAGCTAGACTACTTACGAATACCAAAAGGAGGGAACACGTTAGTCCTGTCTTAGCTACTCTACACTGGCTTCCTGTAACTTTTAGAATTGATTTTAAGGTACTTCTCCTCATATACAAAGCTCTAAAAATGGACAAGGACCCAGCTACATTGCTGACTCTCTAATTAACTACACACCTGCCAGAACACTGCGATCATCAGATGCAGGTCTATTAGAGGTCACCAGAAAGAGTCATAAAAGAAGATCGGTGATGCAGCCTTTGTAAACTACGCCCCAAAACTGTGGAACATGTTACCCAACAATATTAGGGAAGCCAATACATTAGGCATTTTTAAAAGGCAGCTTAAAACCTATCTCTTTACCAAAGCATTTTACTGATTTTACACTATTATACTGCACTATTCTCTGTGATTGACATTGCACTATTTCTCTATGTTTTATTCCCCATGTTTTTATTTTTAATTATTTTATCCCACTTTATGCTTTGCTCTTGCTGCTTGTTTTACACTGATGTTATGTCTTATTTTTTACTGATGTAAAGCACATTGAACTGCAATCCCCTGTATGAAAGGTGCTATACAAATAAAGTTATTATTATTATTATTATTATTATATTTATAGCCTATAGGCCTAGCGCTTTTCTACAACTCAAAGACACTTGCACGCTTACACATGTCCTGCAATACACATGCTGCAGCTGCCCAGCTACTCACTGTTTGTAAAAGTTAATAAATAGTATAAATAGCATTTCAATAATGTACTTTCTATACCCTGCTTCATAAACAATACTGACATCCCTGTGCTCCTCCGAGCCTGGGGGTCCGGGGATGTGAGGACAGCGCGAGGACACAGACAGGGAGGCTGCTTCACTTCATAAAGGAAATGGTGGTCAATATTAACAACACAGGAGCTAAAACGCTTAATAACCTTCATTACGTGTTAGAGAGAGAACATAAGAAAGTTTGACAAAGATGAGGCTGTTAACGGGCAGCAGATCCGCTGTGTGTAGAAAGAGAGAGAGAGAGAGAGAGACGCTGAGCTGCACCATGCAGCGATCAGCTGATACGGAGCATAGAGAGAGAGCTGCAGTCCGCGGGGCTCGGCCTCCTGTCCTCGCAACTCTTATTAATCCCGGTACCGGACAATTGTTATTTGTTCCTACTCGGAACCGAGTTTTGCTTCCCAACCCTGCCACGGTGCTACACTTCCCGCCCCGCCCCCGTCTAACTGTACAGAAAGCGGCGAGATGCATTTCCTTAGGAATCGACAAGCAGAACCGAAACTAACATTTCTAAACGAACAATGGCGGACACGGACACTTTGCGAATGAGTTCTGCCTTTTGTAAACTGAATGTATCAATAATTTGTCAATAAATCGGGGCGAAAAACGTCACTTGTCCACCGGACAAGTCAATTGAAAGATCTACTTGTCCGATATTGTAAATAACACGTCCCGGACGGTGGGACGTGTACTTTTTCGCACACTGATAGGGATCCTATTAATATCTAATAATAAAAATAATGAAATTCAATAACATGCTTTAACCACTAGGTGTCCCTTTATATCAGCTGTGCACCTTTATGGTGTAAATACAGCCTATCTACCAATTGGATCAAATATAAAAGTCAGCCGAATTAGTGTTGATACTGCAAGGAGACGTATTGTGTGAAAAGAAATGTAAGATGTTGTTTAATGGCTGATATATTTATGATCCATGTCACGTTTTCAGTGTTGGCGGCAGTTCCTCATGTTTGTCTAGAAGTCTTCTCATCAGGGGCCTTATTTATAACGCCGTGCGTAGGATTCACGTGGGAAGGTTGCTTACGTAGTAGAAATCCAAAAAATAGGTACAGAAATTTTCCGACATTTTCCGATTCACCAAACATTGCGCACCGACGAGCAAAGTGCGTACAGCACTTCCTACGCCGGTTTCCCTTTATAAATCACAACCGACTCGAAATGCGGTGCAGCTTTTGCGGGCTTCACGTAACGCCCATATGTGCCTATAAATAGTCAAAGAAACTCCCATTCATTCATTCTGACTGACTTTATGAAGAAAATCGCAGGAAATGACGACAGAACAGCTAAAAAAGACATCTCACACCGTGTCAGATTTTGGTTATTTTGGGGAGGTCGAGATAAATCATATTGTTTGGTGGATGCAGTTTGAACCAGAGTAGCAGCATGGAGGTCGGATGACAAAAACAATACACATAGCCTTCCTCGGGCAGTGTGTTTGTACCGGGGACAGGACACCCCCCCTTGATGAAAAACTGTAAGAAATGATCGGGGAATCCCTCTGGTGTGGAGTCATGACGACTGGATCTGAATTATGTTTTTGTATTTGGTGGTTTGTGTTCCAGCTGTCGATCAGCTGTGCAGCGTCTCCACTGCAGCCTGTGCGTCTCAACCCCCCCTCCCCCCGCAGCAACCCTATATCCACCAGTTAAAGGAAATACAACTAATGTGTTGTGTTATATCAGCTGTACAATTGACCACATATGGTGTTCTTAGCTTCCATACCTCCTGTGTTTTACGAGCGACTTATCAAGTCTTGGCAAACGGCATAAAACACGATTGAACATGATAGTATATAAAACCATGCTCGTATATAGAAATGCAAAACGGCGTCAGTTTAGACGTAATTCTGTCCTTCTGCTTACCGCATCATTTATGAGAAAACATTTCATAACATTAACACAACATATTCGAGGTGGTTTTCAATAACATATCCGTATTTATTTATTTCTCCAAGTTATGTTTTTGTGTGCACTGAGGAGTCTCAAACAGGCGTTTGTTTAACCTCTTAAGCCCTGAGCCTGTTTTTCAGGTTTCAGGCTCGAAAATGCCACTAACACAACAAAGACTATATCTTCACTTCTAAAAGGGGTAAATTAATAATCTTTTCTCTCAAAGCAAGGTTACATCTGTGAGTTGGATGTAGAAGTGTCAGAATCAATATAGATGTTTTTATTTTAAAGTAAATTCAGATGGAACATAGTAAAAACATGTAAATTCTAATGTCCGCCTAAAAAAAACATTACTTATAGTGAAAACCACCCTTGAATGATGGGTTAGTAGACTAAAAGCTTTAGGAATCCAAACTATAACATATAATAAGTACCCTGTATCAAGATTGATGCAAAACAAGTGACATTTGACCTTTTTAGAGAGGTTTAGAAAATAAAGTCCAGGCGGACTCACCTCTGGGTAATTTGGGAACCATCAGTTCCATTTGAACTTTTTCACTGTAAAAATCATTTTATTACTTTGAATTATCACTATAGGTATTCATTCCATCCAAATACAACTGTTGTGAAAAAAAAAAAAAAAATAAAAACATACTCTGTTATCCTCTTAGGCCCCACGGACCCGAAATCGCGTCATTTGCAGGAAACAACGTCTAAGGAACCTTAATATTTAATAAACTATGAATATTTTATATCCATATAACGGGAAAAAACTCATTTAACTGATCTTTTTCATTTATTTTTTCAAAAAAACCACAATGCTAACAGTGAGCCTCTGAATTAGCCCCGAGCGAAAAATGCTAACCTATTACTGCACCGAAAATCACTCCTAGCTCCCTTATTACTTATCCTAGCTGCACATCCAACACATTGTTTATGATCGTAAAGACACAGAATCTAACGGTGCCCACCTCAACACTGAAAGATACAAACTCGCGACGTTATCAACAAAAACGTACATCAAAACAAGTGCGCTCGGTACTAACATGCGCTAGGCTAACATGTCTTACCTTCCTCTTTGTCTGGTCTAAACTGGTCTTCAATGGCATTAAAACGATAAAAACGATGATGTAGTTAATCCATAGGTTAATATCCAATTGGGCTGTGTCCCCTTTGAAATGTTCTGATAATCTATAAGCAATAAAACTGCAATTCCGTTATCTGCTGTCCGCTCTGTGCTCCGTGCGCTCTGGGTCCTGCTTCCTTACGTAGTAAACAATAAGTAAAGTCTGCTGCGTAATGTACTTAAGCTGGCTGGCATTCTTTATACTTTACGCAGGACCATATCTCTGGAACCCATTGGTCGATTTGGGTGATTTACACCTTTTTCTTAACCATTACATCCAATAGAATCGATGGGCAGTTCCCAAATCCACGTAAACATTACCATTGCGGACGTAATAGAGAAGCAAACGAAACATATCTGAAAGTACAAGCCTGGACGGCAAAACTTTATACCCAGTATATTGCCATAAATATGATGATGGATTATCAGTAAAATTCTACGTGACACAAAGACATTGGATTAACCTTGAGCGGCGTTTTTATTCCGTTGAACACAACTTTTGATCACAAATCAAAAAAGGTAAGACGTAATTATTGTAATATTTTTGAAACCGGATGTTGTTTACTTTCTCTTTTCTGGCTGATAGCTCCAGGAATTCGGGGTCCTACAGTGATGACATTACATGTGTGGAATCTGTGGAGTCTCAGCTTTAATCGGATATCTTGTTTGTGCAGTTACGATAAGTAATAAGGGCATTTCTACCGTGAGTGCTGTGCAAAAGTCCGTTAGCATTAGTTAGCATTTTTTCGCTCCATGCTAATTCAAAGGCTTGGTATTACTCTTGTGTTTCTTTTAGCTAAAAATGGTTCACATTGTCAGTTAGCTGAGTTTCTTACCGTTAAAAGGGTATGGAACATTAATAGTTTCATAAATGTTAAGAAGCCCTGAGACATAGTCTCGTAAAAAAACGGTGGGAGGGGTCCACTGGGGGGACCCTCTGGCTTAAGAGGTTAATCATTTTAAGATTGGCTTTAATCAATGTTTGAAAATGAATTCTTCATATATGATAAATGAGAGGTAACATTTTATTTATGGTATTATTTCCACATATTTCTCTCCATTCTTCCTTCTGCCAACGGTGTCGCAGTTTCTCGTCTCTCCCGTTTTTGTGCTTAGTGCGTACGCATGGGTTAGAGTTTGCGTGGAGGACCGCACATTTTCCCGTCAAGTTAGTATTTTATAAATCGCAAACATTGCGTAGAAACTGGCGTACGCCATCTTTTATCCCTTTATAAATGAGGCCCTAGGTCTTTATAAATAGAGAACTACGGCAGATATGTAATATTTCATGCAGCCGAACCGTGTATTACAATGCCGTTATGTGATGACTTTCAACGAGAAAAGCAAGCACACTCGGAATAAAGTGTTTTCGGTCTGTTTCCGGTATTTGTTTATGACGATGTGATGTGAGATGTGAGACTGGAATTGCACAGGGGAAAATAACGTATCTATGCCACAATTTTAGATGCGGATTTTGTTAAACTAATACGTTTGCGCTGTGGACCAACACTATACATTGACGGGGAAGGGGGTAGCAATAAAGATTACACCATTAAACTGTTACACAACATAACAGAAATAATATCGATAGCAGCGTCCCTAGCAACCACCTTGGTAACAATGAAAACGTTGTATAGACACAATTTCCTGAAGTAATCTTCGTAATAACTAGCAAACTAAAGATCATGTGCATCAACTGCACACATAATCTGAAATAACAACTCAAAAATATTTCTCGCATCAAATGACATCAAAACGCATTTTAATGGCCAAACTAACTTTAAAATAGGCATTTTACACCGAGAATAAAACGAAGTTCGGCCATGTTTTTTTTTTCTGCAGGGAGAAATGTGAAGATCACGTGACATAGACGCCAGCCATTGGAATGAATGGTGAAAAAAACGTAGGGATCTTACAATTTCAGAGGCGTTTTTGTAGAAATACTACATCCTACGTTGTGGACCAACGTAGTTATTACACGTTTTTTTTATGAGACTGGGTTGGTAACACGGGGTGAAGAGGCCTGTAATGACTGGGTAAACAAGTGTGGAACATATTGAGCCCTCCATTGCCAGGGACACCTCCTCCTCAACAAACACCTCTCACGTTTCACATGGAGATTCATCAGGACAAAGGATGTGTTTTGATGTCCGTATTCAAAAGGCTTCTGAATAAAATGCAGGTTTCACAGAGCCATGACTACTCAGGCACAAACCTGAATAGTCCCGCTCCTCTCATCAGTGCAGCTATCGTAGCGGGTGTTTTGTTATTGTCTGGGATTTTACAATGGGCGGGTGTGGACATTTTTTTACTCAGTCTCACTGGAGCTGCACAGGGAATAGTATTTACACCTCGGTATAAGATAGATAGCCGGAGCAATTTTAAATCCAACCAGAGATGGATAGATAGCAGTGGCTGTTTTCAGAGCAGGCAGAGGACGAAGTGAGTCAAGAGTTTGGTGATAAAGCAGAGGAATGGTTTATGCCTCTGCATCAGCAGCAGGGAGTCCAGAGTTTAATGAAATCCATCTACTTAATTTTATTTATTTATTTATTTACTTAAGTCAGATAGTCTCAATCTTTACTGGGAGAAATGAGGAGGATTGTGGGAGAGCTGCATGATTGATATACTCAGCTAGCCAAACAAGTAATGAACATAATATCATGTTATTATGGTTCTTGCTTTTCAGTATTTATGTTTATGCTTCTTAAAATGTACGCCACTACATTTAATAAGGAAATATAATTTAATTTCTTGACTGACTGTGCAGCTATCATTACTTTAAATGAGATGTTGGACAAAACTTAACTTCAGCTTTGAAAATATAATGCCATATTCAAGATTATATGGATTATACGGAAGTAGAAGAGCAATTTGCGAAAAAAAACAATGCCCTATCTCACATGTTAACCAAAGTTAAACAGAATTTGTGTGTCCGCCCTTTGCTTCGGATATGCTTCAAAAAGTTAATTACTTCTTCCAAGGGAACACCCTTCCACCAATTTAAATAAAAAAATGTTTCCCGGATTTTTGCTCTAGTTTTGCTGACAGACCAACAACCAAACAAACCCAACTGAAAACATTACCCCTTGGTGGAAGAAAATGAGAAGTAAAGCCACCGTCTGAAGGAGTATCTGCAATCTGTGGTGTTGCTGTGGTTACTTCAGAGCAATATCTGAATATTTACTCCACCCCTGATAACACTTTTGACACTAAATCGCACCCTCACATTTATTTATGAAGACACCTGTGAACACACAAATGCATTCAAGCTCATTTATGCACATGCAAGCTCTTAACGGGACCCTCCTTGTGATTTTACTGTTAGCGTGCCCTGTTTTTAATATCATTATATGCAGAGTATTCCCTGGATTGGTTCTGAGCATGATATAAACACTTAACTATTTTCTTGAATGGTGCCTCTTCTTGATTATGGAGGGCCTGAAAAACCCTCAAACTCAGATTGGCGTATTTTAGATTGCCATGAGCACCAAACAAGAAATCATACAAGCTAGGGTTAGTGTTCTTCAGAATCTATGTTTTTATTAACCGGAGCAGTCTAGTGCATGGGTTTTTGATCGTTCCTCCAGCTTTCAGATGTGAGGCCTGGAGATGTATGGGCGTGCCGTCAGTCTGTGTGCCGACTCTCTCGCCTGATTAAGATCAGTTACAACGCACACAACACAGCAAATTCAATTAGTCAAGCCCTATGATAACGAGTGAACTGTACATGAAAGCAGGCCAGCCCATGCACTGAGTAGCATCATGTCATTAAATATGAACAATCAATCCATCCTTCATAAAGACTAATTACAAAACATTTTCTCTTCCTTTCTCTTTATTCCACTTAATATAAAAATGAACATCAGCAGGCGTCATTCAGCATGTTCGTTTCCATCTCGTTTTTTATTTATGTGTGTTTGCTTGCAGAAACATTTGAATAGCTTGCTCAGTCTAAATATAAATAACTGCTGGCTAATGTTCCATCCTATATCCTATTGTCTCTCCTTAACAACTGAAAGCTGATATAAGTACCCAATGTCTGTCCCATACATGAGGGAGCAGCTTGCATCTGCAAACATCTTTAAATCATGAGCTTGTGTTGAATAAGCAAATAGTCTTTTTGAGTAACTAACATTATGCATTTTCCTCACATGCGCCTGCTTTAAATTCACACCGGCACTGTAGCAGCACTGTTTCTGTGAATGTGTTTATGTGTGACCCCCTCAGGACCCCTTGTTGTTTTTACCCTTCTAATGCCCATTGGGATATGCATCACCATATACCTTATTATTGTATGCACTGGTTCTAGCCAGCTAAACCTCACTAGATTGTATAAGAGAAATGCTGGTGCATAACAATAATTTCTTCCTAATCGCTTCATCTTGGGAGTTCAGCCTGTAATTAATTTGGTATGGGATGGGAGAGTAAAGTACGGCATTTAATCTGAATGTTTAACATGAAGAGACCTTCTCATAGATACAAATATTAATTGGTCTTCTCCAGACTTCACGCACACATGCACACACGCATACACGCACAGTATTAAAGAAACAAACAAATACAAAAGTTAGTAAATTACATCATTGTGACATGCACAGCTGCATTTCTTTGCTAAAAAGAACATCATTGGTTTGGTAACTTGGTCTCCAAATATTACATTTTATTACATTTAGCTGACGCTTTTATCCAAAGCGACTTACAATAAGTACGTTCGACCAACAAGATACAAACTTGAAGAAAACAGAATCATATAAGTATAAGTATCAGGTTTCATAGAGCTAAAACATTACAAGTGCTACTCAACTGGCTTTAGATAAGCCAGTCCTTTATTAGTATATAAGTGCTTTGTTAGTAATTCTATCGCTCGAAGTGGAGTCGAAAGAGATGAGTTTTCAGTCTGCGCCGGAAGATGTGCAAGCTATCTGCTGTCCTGATTTCAATGGGGAGCTCATTCCACCATGTTGGAGCCACGTGTTTTTGCTGATGGGAACTTGGGTCCCCCTCGCAGTGCGGGTGCAGCGAGCTGTTTGGCTGATGCAGAGCGGAGTGCACGTGCTGGGGTGTACGGTTTAACCATGTCCTGGATGTAGGAAGGGCCAGATCCATTCGCAGCATGGTACGCAAGTACCAGTGTCTTGAAGTGGATTCTAGCAGTTACCGGAAGCCAGTGAAGGGAGCGGAGGAGCGGCGTGGTGTGGGAAAATGTAGGAAGGTTGAAGACCAGGCGAGCCGCTGCATTCTGGATGAGCTGCAGAGGTCGGATGGCACATGCAGGTAGACCAGCCAGGAGGGAGTTGCAGTAGTCTAGGCGTGAGATGACGAGAGCCTGGGCCAGAACCTGCGTCGCTTTCTGGGTCAGGAGGGAACGTATCCTCCTGATGTTGTAAAGCGTGTATCTGCAGCTGCGGGTTGTAGCAGCGATGTTTGCAGTGAAGGACAGTTTGTTATCTAGGATCACACCCAGATTCCTTGCAGTCTGAGTCGGGGAAACAATAGAGGTGCCAATGTTGATTGTTAGGTCAAGAGTGGGACAATCTTTTCCCGGAAGGAAAAGCAGTTCAGTCTTGTCAAGGTTGAGCTTGAGGTGGTGAGCAGACATCCACTGAGAGATTTCCGCTAGACAAGCAGAGATACGTGCGACGACCTGGGTCTCTGAGCGGGGGAAGGACAGAATTAATTGGGTGTCGTCAGCGTAGCAGTGGTATGAAAAACCATGCGGGCTAATGACAGATCCGAGCGAGTTTGTATCAGGAGCGATAGTCTGAAGGAGGTTTGAGGGGATAGGGTCCAGAGGACAGGTGGTAGGACGGGCAGAGGTAATGAGGGTAAGAACCTCACTTGGAGAGAGAGGGGAAAATTAGGTTATTGTGTGGGTGAAAGGAGGGTCTGGTGACCCAGTGGTGAGTAAAGGTGAGTCAGAAAAAGAAGAGTGAATATCATCAACCAATCAAGTGGTTAACAAAGTCGCTTGACAGAAGGGAGGAGGGGTAAGGGGCTTTGGGGGGGTCCAAGAGTGTGGAGAAGATGGAAAATAGTTGTTTGGGATTGGAATAGGAAGATTGGATCTTATCTTGAAAGAAAGTGCTTTTTGCCTGAGATCGAAGCAGAGAAAGAGGAGAGGAGAGCCTGATAAGTTAGGAGGTCGTCATGGTGTTTGGATTTCCACCATTTCCACTCTGCTGCCCGAAGGATGGTTCTATTAGCACGCAGTGCATCAGGAGGGGACTGACGAGCCTGCCGAGATGTGAGAGGACAGAGAGAGTCCAGAGAGGATCAGAGAGTAGAGAGGAGAGTTTCTGCAGCAGAGTTTGGAGGCAGGAGTTGGAACGAGTCAGAGGAAGGGAATGCTGAGAGCACGGATGAGGCAAGTGTAGAGGGGGAGAGGGGGAGAGGGAACGAAGGTTGCGGCGGACAGGTGCAGAATGAGAAGAGATTAGTTTGTTATGTTTGGAAAGGGGTAGAGAGAATGAAATAAAGAAGTGATCGGATGTGTGAAGCAGGTTTACAGAGATGTTAGAAGTAGAGCAGTTCCTTGAGAATATGAGATCAAGGACATTGACAGCTTTATGAGTTGGTGGGGATGGCGACAGTGAGAAAGCAAAGGTGGTTAAAAGAGATGTTAGTTCAGATGTCTTCCCTGTCTGGAGGTTGAAGTCTCCCGAGAAGTACAGTGGGAGGGCCAGTTTAGTGGATAAAGCATCCCCATCACAGACTGTATGCCTCTAGTAGATTTGTTTTGCGCCCCCAGCCTGTTTTAGAGGGTTTTCAGCCATTTATTAAAAGTTGGTGCATCTGATTGTTTTCCATCAGATAGCAATCCAATATTTGTCTGTAAGATACAAAGGCAGACTATTGTGGTTTCTTCCTCCTGTTGAATAAGCAACATTCTTGTCAGGTAACCTGCCAGCTCCTAGACAGAGAACACATTATCAGGCTGACATTATACATTTTGATAGAGATTTTGAGGGATAACTGGTCCGCTTTTCAAATCTCTGCGCGTCCCTAACAGCTACCAAGTAACCGTTAAACAATAATCTACTTTAATGGTAATATGACAATGCAATACAATCAATACAGTACAAATTCAATACAGTTATCTTTGGGATCCCATACTTACCTGATAATCACGTGAGCCAGCCAGAGGAAAGAGACTGAACACAGCGTGGTTCCTGTGTTTATACATTGCTAACAATGGGAGGAGTTATCTGATCCTCCCTTCCAGACCTCCGTGATTGGCCGCCCAAATATCACCAATACCTCACATCTTAAGTCTCCCCAATCACAGTAGCTCAGCTTCATTATCTTCTAGATCTGAGTTGAATGCAAGTCAAACCCTCACCTTCCCCCATCTTCCTTTGTTCTCAACACCACATGTCAACAGGCCCCAAATCCAGCTCACAGTTTTTACACAAATCATTTCCCATTTTAAGCTTATTCATAGTTTGCTAACATGAATACATACAAATATTTCACTACAATATGTCATTCAGCCTTCTTCGTTATTATCATATGCAGTGACAGCGAGGTGAATCACTCTTCATCTTTTGTTTCCAATTGAAATTCTAAATTATACATGGCATTGCTGTTGGTTTGTAATCCCAGGACCCCTCCAGCTCCAGCAGGGCCTTAAATGGAGCAGAGATATTCCACAGACATCCTCTACCTCTGCCTCCTGCACCACTGTGACAGGCCTTTTAATTGTCTCATTCAGATAACATATCACGCAGGGCTGAGATTGCATGGTGACATCTGCTAATCATTTGTCCAGCGCCATGTTCACACATCCAGCCGAGGATCTGATTGCCTCTTGGTGCCCTCTGTCTGGCTCTGATTCATTCTCACCTACTCTCTGTATCAATGCCCCTCATTCACGCCCACTTTTCACACTCGCTGTCCTCCCCCGATGGCACTCAAAGTCTCCCAGCTATTTCAATTTCAATCTCCACATCACATTTCTACTTCTATATGTCTTTGCATCTAAATGTATCACTGCAGCCTCTTATAACTACCATCTCTGCAATTTCTGTTTTTAAAAAAGCTGATCATTCCATGTTTACAACTAACAAAGCGGTTTCTCTCTTTGTTTACAACTCGTCTGAACAGATGTTGACTGCATGTTTCTAAGGCCCCGTCCACACGGAGACCAAACGGGTTATATCCGCTACAGTTCTTCATCGTATACACGGTTCGTCCACACAAGGCCGAAACGGCGCAGCGGCTTCGGAGCCCTCAAACGATACATTTTGATAACGGCTCCCAAAGTGGGTAGGTCTGGGGACGAAACGCTTCCGGCCCTGTGTGTACGCCCCCATACGATCATAGCCCCGCCTCTGCTCACCCCCACGTCATTGCTGATGCGTTTTGCCAACAACAACAATGGTGGATCACAGGGTTGCGTTCGTGCTCCAGACGCTACTGACCATGATACAGATGTTAGTGCAACATCTACAGCTGCTCTACCACAACCATCAGCAACAAGTGGACATGGAGAACTACATGAACTACATGTTGCTAAATCCACCGTGGAGAATAAACAGAAGGGCAACCAGGCAACCATGGCAACCATGCTCGGGGGGTCTTATTCACTGCTTTTGGTGTATTTTGTGGCGGAATTGTACAGCGCCACTTACAGGCCCGGCATATGTACTACAGCGGGTCGAGCGGTTTCGTGTGGACGGACACGTTTCTTGAGCCGATTCTGTGTGGCCGGAAGAGTTTTTTGATATCGACTTCGGTTCGTTTGCGTCTCCGTGTGGACTCTCCGTGGGAGTTGGGGAGACATCTCAAAGAAGATAAAACCAAACATAAACATTTGTTGTGGCAGTTTGAAGGACGTCCTTTTGCACAAGTATATATAGCAGAACTCTCTGCCAGTACACAAGAGTAAAGTATATACATTTCTTGTAAAATGACAACCAAAATATTGAAAACTTTAAAGTTGGAGAATGAAAAGCTGTAGTAATTGCAGTGCGCTCAGCAGATGGATAAACAAAGAATCCATGGGACCTGATAACACTAGAGAGACTCTGTCGTGGTTGGAAGACATTGTCAGCTCATTTCCGAGAGACATGTGCTTCCCTTTCTTCAGGGATGTCCTCCACTCCTCTCCGGTATATTACCAAGCTCCATATGGTGCTGAAGCAGAACATAATTAATGTAATGTTTGCTGGTGTGTGTTGTGTTTGCACATGGACACGCGACTCAATTAAGGTCAAACGATTGGTCTGGCAAAGCATGAGAGAGTACAACTATGCCCTGCAGCCCATTGCTCACATTTCCCATGAATACAGAGAAGGTGACTTGGCACAGTGGAGCGGGACGGACCGGTGTGTTTCCTCAGGGTCAAGGATACCAAGCTTTCTCCTTTCAGGTCTCTAATCGTTTCCAGTTCACCTCCATGTATCAGCTCTTCTGCTCTGCCCAGTGACACATCCGGTGACATATCACACTCATTCTGCATGAATCACTGCTACTGTACTCTAACATGGCTCTGAAAAGGCACAGGCATTGTTGCAAAGACTTCTTGTTCCTGAAAAAAAAATGTTTTGTCATTGGATAGTATTTTGATAGATATTCAATTATCTACCAGAATGAGTTTCCAGTTTTTGCTTTATCCAGTTCATTAAAAAAACATTCGTATCCATAACTGCCCTAAAGCAGCCAAGTAATCTGGTGGAATACAGTTTTTCCCCAACCTTTTTTGTTTTATGGCCAATTAAAATTATCTATTTGTGATTGTCAATTACCCCTTTTAATATAATAATTTCCAGAGCCTTAAGGAGCTAAAGTTCTCCAGTAAACAAAAAAAAGATGAAATGGGAGGAACTTGGAATCTTTCTTTCTGCTCTCTACTATTATACTATCTGTATACTAACCTCTTGAAATCAAATCTGGAAACCTCCATCTAGCGGTCCATGCGCCTGAGCATTCTCCTGAAATGCAAAATCTGTTGAGGCAATAAACATTTTTGGTAAGATTTACATAAAGATTAGGTTTATGTTTATAAAATGTTTGTTTGAAATTCTTGGTTTAGACTAGGCAAGAAACTTTAATTTGAAATCTTATGATGGGTAGGTAATGTTATCCATGTATGCCCAAACACCGTTTAAGCGGGTAACATTTTTACAAGCGTGGTAGTATTGGTTAATATTGTTATAGTAAATTACTTTTCGTAAGTACCAATGAGAACTACAGAATAATGGTGAAAAAGACTTTGAAAATAAAATCCAGACTGTTAAGAAACACAAAAGAGGTTTTAGGAGTTGTCGCTCTAGTTCACAGTAATTATGCAACATCCGCGCATAGATCCAGGGAGTAAATACTACCACTTGTTAGGATTGCAACACAAAGAAGATAGTTTAGTGTCTGCTGAACAAAAAACATCAAAAACAGTCTGGTGGTAAGAGACCCGACCAAACTGCCCCCTTCGTGGTCTTGGTCGACACCATGTTTCAAAGGCACACAGTGCAGCCTCCCACAGTAAAACACAGAGAATAAAGACACCTCTTCGAGACTACACTCCTCATCGAAGCCTGAATTCCTGTATCTGTCTGAGCGCTGTACCAGTCTACTCTGTACCGTCTTATATTCTGCGAGCTCTCACTACAGCACTCTAGTTAACTCGGATTGGCAATTAGGAACTCCTGAGGCTTACTCACCTCCAGCAAGAGCAGAGAGAAGATGACAGACATGATTGGGTGATTATGTCTCATCCTTCAAACTGCAGTTACACATACAGGCAGGGTTGTTGTGTTTCTAACCTCTTTGCTGACATATTATAGCATGCAGTATGTAGCACAAAGAGACCAGCCTCAGGTGAAGCTAATGATGGAAAACACTCTCCCCACCCGGGTCGTGATTAGTTGTGGGCTTGGGAGACATTGTTACTTATAAGGAAACATGATGAATGAAACTATCAACCGATGGTAATGTACGACGTTGGGAATCTGCCATGCATTAGGATGGGAATTGGGTTGTCAAACATGGGGAAGAGGATATGTACAACCCAAACCCTAATATATTATGAGGCAAGATGTATGTTAGCTCAGCAAATAAGCATTCAAATATATTCAGATGTTTCAAAAGAATACAGAAACAAAAAGCCATTCAGAAACAAAAAGCCATTCAATATCTAAAATCTCTTTTAGGTATGTGTGTTTCTTAACAGTCTGGATTTTATTTTCAAAGTCTTTTTCACCATTATTCTATCCTATTCTTATCATGTCGGGCTGTTCTCATACACTGTTGGTACTTACGAAAAGTAATTTACTATAACAATATTAACCAATACTACCACCTTTGTAAAAATGCAACCCGCTTAAATGGTGTTTGGGCATACACGGATAACATTACCTACCCTTCATAACATTTCTAATTAAATTTTCTTGCCTAATCTAAACCAAGAATTTCAAACAAACATATTATAAACATAACTCTAATCTTTAAAGGTGGTGTGAAGGACCATGGTACGCAAAAATCAGGAATGCAGGTTGAGGTGCAAAGATAAGGATTTTATTTACCCAATATATGTACAATATTAAGATGGGTAATAAAATCAATTCGGTTTAAACAAAAAAGGTGTAGATATAAACATACACAATCTAGCATTTATTGCATAAACAAAACGTCACAAAAATGGGTGACATCTTGTGTGCTCTTCTGCCCAAGAGCAACTCACACCCCCCTCATCTCCATACTGCAGGAATGTATAGCACTACTGGCCAGTACATTGTTGCGTGCAGGGGGAAGAGGCTCTAAAAAGGGGTGGCTTAAATGGAGTGGCCTCTTTAAATACTCCTAAGGGTTTGAGAGGAATGGTGTAGTCCAATTAGCTGACACATCTATAAAGGCAGGTGTTTTCCATCAGCTCAGCCTTTTGCCAGGAGCAAGGTGAGCTGTAAGACACTTTAGGATGTGTGTTCGTTTGTGAGGCTTGTAGCCCTCACGCATTCCCCTCCTTCTGGAATCACGCCATGAGAGCGTGATAGAAAGTCCGCAGTAGTGTTGTCCCGGCCAGGAATGTGCTGGATGGTGAAGTTATATGGCTGCATTGCCAGGTACCATCTGGTGATGCGGCTGTTGGCATCCTTCATCCCTGCCATCCACTTCAGGGCTTTATGATCAGTTTGTAGGATGAACTCTCTTCCCAGAGGTAGTACTTGAGAGAGTCCAGGGCCCATTTCACTGCCAGGCATTCTTTCTCAACAGTTGAGTAGCGAGTCTCCCTTGGGAACAGTTTCCTGCTGATATAGGCCACGGGGTGAAGGTCATTGGGCTCTCCCTGCAAAAGCACCGCTCCCAAACCTCTGTCTGAAGCATCCGTTTGCAATATGAAGTCTTTAGCAAAATCAGGACTACACGAAACAGGGTTCTTACTCAGTGCATCCTTGAGGTCGTTAAAAGCAGACTCCGCCTCCTCACTCCATTGCAGCAAAGTTGGGCTCATCCGCTTAGTCATATCTGTTAGAACAGCAGCACGAGAGGAATAGTTAGGCACATATCGACGATACCAACCTGACCTTCCCAGGAATGACTTCAGCTGGGTCTTTGTCTGTGGAGGCTGACAGAACTGGATGGCTTGTAGTTTGTGGGTCTGGGGTTTGATAACTCCGTTGCCAATAATATAACCAAGATATTCTGTCTCAGTCCTGCAAAACTGGCACTTTGAGTGGTTGACAGTCAATCCAGCCTCCTTAGACGTCCAATGACTGCTTTCAGATGGTCCAAATGATCCTCCCATGTAGCACTGTGAATGACAATATCATCAAGATATGCTGCAGCAAAATCTGACAATCTCAACAATACCTGATCCATTAATCTTGGAACGTAGCTGGTGCGCCATGCAGTCCAAACGGCATTACGGAGAACTGGTACAGACCCCATGGTGTACGGAAGGCTGTTAACTCACGGGACTGTGGAGTCAGCGGCACCTGCCAGTAGCCTTTGCATCTAGAGCATCTTCCACATCCATATGAACATATGCACTTCTAGCTTTACCCATTAATAATGGAATAAGTCTGAAAGCCCAATCTTCAGTTGGCCATCTGCATGCTGCTGCAATTCTCTCAAAAGTAACGAGAAAATGTTCATTAACATCAGAATCGGTTAACTGTTGGAGCCTTGGCTCTTGAGTTTTTAAATGTACTGCTGAAAAGCTTGTCACGTTGAGGAACTTCAAATAATGTTAAATACCTCTAAGCCCATCACATTAGCCCAGAGTATATCTGCCTTACCAGAAAGTTGCTCCAAGGTTGCAGATGTGTGGGCCTGCACCTCTGATTGAAGCAGATTAAATTGCTGGCACAATGCTCTAAACTGCTGCTCTTGCTGTGCAGTCTCCACAGCTATTCGGGCGTCTCGTGCCTGCTGCTGATCCATATGTGCTCGTAGAATATTGGCCAGGTCAGTGATAGTGGGCTCCATAGGCTCACCCATTTATGCGGACCCAGTTCCGACTTCAGCTACTTCCTCTTCTGAATCAGACTTTTCCTCCGGCTCTGGCTGCTGCCCTCGTGTGGCCATGGTTCCTCCTTTTCCTCTCGTTCTCCATGGCATGTTTGGGGAAAACGGAGAGAATCAAGTAAAAAAAAAAAAAAGCTAGCCCGGCTAAAATAACTGGACGGCCGACCTGCCTGTCAGCCTTCCATCTGTGCACAAACTTATCTTGTGCCCTCATTGGTCATGTGCGCTTTTGTGTGTGTTGGAGGGGCTCTGTAAGGAAGTCTGAAGGAAGGGGCAGATTTTTTTCGGCTGCATACTTTCAAATTCTAGCGCACTCGAGCTGGTTTCTCCATTCTTCCCTACCATACCTTTAAGTAAATCTTACCAAAAACGTTTATTGCCTAAACAGGTTTTGCACTTCAGGAGACTGCTCAGGCGCATGGATTGCCAGTGTAGAGGTTTTTGTGAGATATCATACAAAAACTACAGCGCGAAGTGCAGTTTAAGCGTGCCGTGCCCGGCCCGTTTTTGGTTGCATTTCCACTAGGCGTAGTTCCGGCTAGCTGGTACCTTTTCACAGTTTTCTGGCTCTCCAAAATCGAGGTTCTTTCCGGGCCAACAACCGGGCTGAGTATGCTAAACTAGTGAGAGAATCGCTCGCAACTACAACAAAATGAACATATTTTACCGTGATTTAATTGTAATACACGTTTCAAAAATGATGCTGAAGTAACAACATACTGATACCGGTTAGTAAAAACCATGAATTAATGCTTTGACAAGTCTGCAGACAGACGGCAGGCGAAAAACCTTTTAAAATTCGTGTTTTCTGAATGGAGATCAGCTAAGCTAACGCAGTATATGCCCCGACCGTCCACACTCTATACCGTGCAAGGCCCTGCAGTGGAAATATGCCATTACATGCTATGTTGTTAGTGATCTGGAGACATGATGACAGTTCCACAGCACAATGTTTTGCTGTTTGTGACTTGGGCTAACAAAACAGTCCGGCTAGTGTCCCTGACTAATATTCTGTTGGGCTGTATACAGGCCCGGTTCTACGGGGGTGCATTGCACCCTCAGTTGACTCGTTATGCACCCTCATTTGAAAAATGAAAAGTGAAAAAAATAAATAATTAAAAGTGAAAAATATTACATATATAATAACAATAATAATAATAATAATAATAATAATAAGAAGAAGAAGAATATAGTTGAAATAAAATAAATTGTAATTGTGTTTAAATAACATTGTCTGCTGCATTTATTTGGTCAATTTAAACGGTAAGTAATTATGTCAGGTGCGCGTGACCTGTGCCGCTGCGCATTCTTCATCTGCAAGGTGCTTACACAGCAGTCAATGATGGACATCAGAAAATGGTTAAAACAACCAGCCCTTATCGCCAGCAGTAACACTGCATCTACTGCAGGTAATAACAGTTCAGATCATGGGGACATTACGTTACCCGCGGCCACTGTCATGGACAGTCCTCCCGCCCGCCTCGCCGGCTTTGCCCGCCTCGCTCACGGAGGCGGAGCAGCCGTCTTCGTTGCCCCAAACACCGCCACCCCTCGGTGGCCCGCAAGTGCCAGAGGACCTCGGCAAAACAGAACCTGCCCAGGTATATTTAAAAAAGTACCCAACTCGCCTGTACAGTGGGCGCTCATTTTGCAGCTCATGGTTTCAAAACAGAGATTGGCTGGAATATTCATGTACAAAAGATGCCATCTTTTGCTATGCCTGTAGACATTTTGGTCTTAAAAGGGGAGTGATTTGTAAAATATCCATAAAGAAAAAGAAAATCTGCTTACAGTTCTGTTTCATATGGGTGTTGAGAGATGTATCCATATATCTCTTCATTTTGCTCTCAAAGTGCACCAGATTGATGCTTTTAACTTCAATATTTAAAAAAAAAAATCTTCCCTAGAGGAGGTGAGGACCCCCCTAGAGGGTGTTAGGTCCACTCCCCACTTATAAAAAAAGCACTGCACCCTCTCAAATCTCAGATGCACCCTGAGTCATTTTGTTCTGGAACCGGGCCTGGCTGTATTTCCTTAAAGCACTTTGCATAAAAACAGGTTGGCTGAGTATTGTTTTGAATTAGACACAACACTACAGCCCTGCCAGCGGGCTTAGCATCGCAGTGGCCAACACTAGACAGGTTGTTAACATGTTCCCACTTTATTTGTGTTTTGCAAACCAAATTACTTGGAAGCGATGTTGACTACTTCCCCAGATCTCAGTGTTTAAGTTGGTGAGCAAATATTTTATTAACAGGAATTATGCAAAGCCTACACAACCAAAACTGTGTGTATCTGCAAAAAGAGATTCAAGGTTTAACAAACCATACTTTTGATTTTACTTGCTCCTATTGAAACACTCATATCACACGTCATAAATATGTAATGTATATGTAATGTAATACAGTGTGTTTCTTCATAAATTAGATACATAAACAGATAACTTCACCAATGTGTTTCTAATACTTTTATACAAAGACCAAGCTTAGAATAATGAGATATTAGGCTTATATTGCACAGATAAAACTTTTGGAATTGTCGATTAATAATCAAAAAAGGTAAATGTACCTGTAGTTTTTGCAAACCTGGTGGTAAAAAAAAAAACTAGTAGTGAGCAAATGACATGAGCATTACTACTATGAACAAAACAAAGCCAAGAACAGTTTTGACTCTTCAAAGTGACCATATTTATTTTCCCAAATAAAGTTCTTGCCTTTTTCAAAAGCCTCGTCGATAGGTAAAAGCCCCGGTGCCTTTGCAGCCAGCAGCTGGCTTTGGATTCGCCGCTAGTTTAGCAGCGCAGGCGTCTTCGTACGCTTTTAATACACCATCGTAGCGATGGCGATGTTTCAGGTGACTAATCAGGTTGGAAGTATTATAGCTCGTTGCCTTTTTCCCTCCTCGTGGAACTTCTGCATTGCATTTGTTAATACAAATAGCAAGCAAACTATCTAACTCTGAAACTTTGAAATAGTCCGTGGCACTGGAAAGCAACTGTATACACAGCGACCCCACAAGAAACCATGGACGTGATCCCGAGACAACTGCTCTAGCCACTTTCTCTGTCACACTAAACCCAACCCCCGACAACAGACTCTCTATTAGAACCTGCTGCTTGGTCTCACAGAGGAGAACACCAGTCACATGCCACACCAAACATTTAGCATATTTACCTCAAAGAAAACTGGCCCAAACTAGATTATAATAAAGCTCTCCAAAACAACTACATCCATGTGTGATACTCCAACCTAAATTAGTACAGAAAATTCATACCAACAAAATGTATGTCAAAATTTGACTTTTGACTTTAGACGAGCCCCCATGTCACGCCCTGGCTCAAGGACAGACAAAGGAAGGAGACCACACATGATTCATCCAATTGAAGTGCATTTATTTAAAGAAACTAAATTAACTATGAAGTCAGTTAATCAGTTATGTGTGGGTGTGTGAACATGCATCAGTATATAAAGAAAGACCAACCAAACCAAGGTCCAGTAGAGCCAAGCTACCCAAGAGGAGAGAAAGACTGACTCTCTGCTCAGGCACCCATACTTGTAGCTGAGCAGTCAACCCAAATCAGGTGTCAGCAATCTCTCCTGATTTGGGGAGTGGCTAACCAGGGACCTGAGTCTAAGGCCTAGGGGCCGTCACAATTTACACACTTACAAACTTCCACCTATATTTATTAATGTTTGACAGTTGCTTTTAATTAGATACTTTTTGGTTATTAACCTCACAGTAATTACTGCAAAATGCCCTATCCAATTTCAGTGAAGCAATATTAATAATGGAGTATAATGAGAGTACAGTAGCCTTTGTATGACAGCCACAGCAGTACGTGACTTCTTAAAATAAGCAGGATGTTCATAAATTGTTTGCAGCTTTCCTACGAAAAGTTTTGTTCTGTAATTTGTTTATATTCCAAAAAATTAATATGTATATTTAACTTTGTTGAGAAGTATAAAAAGCGAAGAAGTCTGCCTACGGAGGAGGACTTTAAAAAACACCAGATTTTATTCAAGAACACAGCTGTTGTTGTCCCGTGTGAAACTTCACTTTTGTAGATATTTAATCCCAAACCGTGATCCTAAACCTAACCAAGTAGTTTGTTACATTGACCTTACCAAGTTTTTTGAAAATTTTGAAAATACCTTATGCTTATTTCAATAGATATCTCTGCCACAGTAAAAACACATCTTTCACATAAGATCAACACTGTTATATTACACATTGTGTGGTACACCCCAAAAATGGTACAATTATTTGTGTATTTACTTTTATTTATTTTTGCTAAACAGTGAATTTATTGTTTTGAAAAGCTCAACATTATCTGTATTTATTTTGGTGACATTCATATCATTTTATGGTTTATCTGTACTGTTTGAGAAACAGTAATAGTAAGTAGCGCCAAGGTGGAACCTTTGGCAGGTGAGCGGTGACGCCTGGGTTATTTTAGGGGGACACTTCCGCCCCCTCCTCAGAAGCAATCCAGACGATCAATCGGATCCTGTGTCTAATTCTTGCTGCTGCACTTTTCTGTTTTTTACAGGTCAGTATATGATAAAAATGATCGATGTTAACCTGTGTACATGAGATCTAATGTTAGAGATGTTTAAGAGAGTCTGTCCGAAAGTTTTGAGCATGTTTGACATAGTAATGGTATTTTAAAAATACTAAACAGCCGCACCGTGTGTAAAGGTGACCTGAGCGAAGGCTCGCAGGCAGGTTAGCTGCTGCGCACGGATAATCTGTTTTATTTACCTGAGTGAAGTCTTGCAGGCACATTGCCTTGTTTTTTGTTTATTAACACTGACAGTGTATTTATGTGAGCTCCATAATATGTTATATTTGGTAAAGATAGATATATTGATAGAAAGTATTATTTGATAGCGTTATGTGTTTATATTGTTTATTGTTGAATTTCTCCTTGAGATACATTAATTGACTGTGACAGACGGATAATTTAAATGGAGAAATGTGTTATGTTTGTAAAGTCCTGCTATTTGAATGTAACTATGTGTACTTTGAATTTTGAATAGGAAGCAATCCAGACGATCAATCGGACCCAGTGTCTAATTCTTGCTGCTGCACTTTTCTGTTTTCTACAGATATAATTTATTGTTGCTGTGGTACCCAAGCTTTTGGGACCCGTAACAATTGCAACTTGAACTAACCCTTCACATCATATTAGATCGGTTGACCTTTCTGCTCACTCCCTTCTCAGACAAATACACTTTAATACTGTAATTATTAACTTGTCTTAGCTTGAGTAACAGTGACATCCAGCTGTACATTTGTATGTAAACTGTATGTTTTTTATTCAATTACACTGAGGTGTGTATATGTTATGACAGAAAATAAATGTCAGTAAAAATGTCTATGACTTGGCACTTGTGATTAATTAGTTATTGACTGTGAATCTTTTTCCTTTCAATTTCGTCAATATTTATTTAGGCAATGTGCACATCAACAGAGAGCTTTAAACGTACTGTAACACGACAGAGCTGTGGGTTTTCTCACTTCAAAGGCGTTCATAGATCAGCTGTCACTCGGCTCACAGCCTGCAGCTGAGAGCCACTTCAGCCCGTCTGTCAGAGCGTATACGACAACCAGCAACAAAGACTTTGGCAGGATTTCACACAAATCGCCCCCGAAAATAAGTCTTTACTAAAAAAACTAATGTATTCATGCATGTCTGTTTTCATCCTTAGGTTCTTGAACTGTAAATCACAAGTAGAAAGCATGCAATGACGCCAGCGTGCTGAAGATATAGAGCTGTGATATCAATACACATCAAGCCTCCTACTATTTCAAGTACCCATAAATTAGAAGGCTGGGTCACTTTTCCGCTGTCAATTAAAGCCTATAACATAATGCAATGGCACAGTTCACTGTAAATTACTGCTGGTGGCTTGACTGTTAACACACCTCCACACACACACACTCAGGGGTTGAAAGGTCAAAACACCTCCGCTGCCGTCATGGAGAGCTCCCTAGAGAGGGCTGCTCGGGCGGAAGAGGACGTCACTGTGGCTCAATGTATTGAATACCCTTTTAGCTCAGGTTGAAAGAGTCGTTGAGGGTGGTGATAGACAACTCAGTCTCACATTCATCACACCAGCTAACATGCATGTAAGGTTAAAAGGACTATGAAGAATTGACCCTAAAGCGACAACAAACTGAAGCAAAAAAGTATTGAATATCTGAAGCTTGCACATTTGTGCATCTTGATTCCTTTAGGCAGTCATGAAAAGATCTATAGCTGAGCAGGAGAATAAGGAACAAGTCCAACTCTTCTGTCTCATGCTTCTTTAATGTATTAGCTCTAAAGTTATCTTTTTCTGCCCTCACTCTTCATCTAGCTGCTCTTTTTCAATCCTCTCCTCACTTGGGATTCACTGAGCTCCAGGATTAGATTAGCTATCATTTATAGCAGGCCTGGGAGGCTGTGAAGAGCAGACTCCATCAGATGGAGAGATAATGGTGCTTTATGATAGACCCTGGCTAATGAAATGCCACTGTCTGTAATGAGATCAGTGAAAAGTGAGCTTTTGACCCTGTGAAAAGAGCATGTTGAGAAAGTCTACTGACAATGTTCTTGACGTCGAAGATTTCTGCCCTCCTGTTCATGCCCGATCCTTCTGAATTCATCACAGTACAAGCTTTTTTCCCCCAGAATAAAACTGAAAATGTCTCACAGCACTGCATTAATACAGACCCTAAACATTCGAGCTGCAGCTCAACACGAATCTCTCATGCAAAAAAGTACAAACAGTGTAAATGCCAAAATGCTAATGACAACGTTTAACAGAGGCTTTGAGGTTGGGCTGTGAGGTGGGGCTGTTCAAACTGCAGGGAACGTGTAAGGTCAAGAAGGTGATTACTCATTCTCCGTGTGGCTCAGAGGTCTACGCACTAGGGGTGCGGTGCAACAACTAATCGACTTAATCGATGACCAAATTAGTTGCCAACTAATTCAGTCGTCGATTCGTTGGTGACGTCATCACGTGTGTTTTACACGCCGTTAAGCTCCAACGTTATCGGACGGTCTTTTTATCGGTACTTGAGACATTTAAAAAATATGTCATGTATTGTTGCAACTCCTTTCTAATATGCAAAAAGACAAAAAATATGCGTCTATGTCTGGTGTATTTTCGATCTTTCCAATCAAGACGAGATCTCTCTCTCCCCCGTCTGTGTGCGAGGGGGCGGGACAGTTTACACACGCGGCTGCTACATGCAGCAACACACGGCGGGGATGGCGGAGAGAAGCGCTCCAAGGTGTGGTTAAATGTTACCCGTCTCGATGTGGACAATGCTCGTTGCCAATAGTGCAATAAGAGTTTAGCATGTAAGGGCGGTAACACGAGCAATTTGTCTAAACATTTAGCAAAAGTGCTCCACATTCAGACGGAGGAATGCACCGGGTTCGACTGTCTTTCTAGTAGCTCTGTAGCCCCGTCCACAAGTAACTTTTCCACGTCAGGTGTTATGCTAGCAGCAACACACAGAGTTAACTCAATTATACAAACATGGGTTAATGATTAGAGGTAACTGAGTTATTTATTTTGTTAAAGTTTCAGCTATTCTGTTTACAATTATGTCATCAGATTATTTAATACGATTTGTTAAAACATTGTTGTTTCTTTTGATGTGAAATTTTATTTTATTTAAATAAAAAGCTATGTTAATTCTGTTCACAATTTGTTAAGTTAATTTAATAATATAAGTATTTTTGAATCAAGTATTCATCTTTATTGTCTTCATTGTTAGTTTCCACATGCCTAAAACAACCTCAAGCTAAATCTAAAAGTTGATAAATAAGAGCGTTTGAGAAATTGTGCAAGGCATAATAGTCCGAATAGTCGATTAATCATTTCATTAATCGATAGATTAATCGATTATCAAATTAGTCGTTTGTTGCAGCCCTACTACGCATCTGTAAAACAGCACAAATACACAACATCATTCCCAAATGCAGCAAGAAGTGTGAAAGGCTGAGCCTATAACAATACAACATTTAATGTCATGCATAACTACCTAATAAAATAAATAGATACATCTTCCAATATCAATGTTTAATCTTAAACCCCCAATTTAAAAAAAAAGAAACTATTTGTTAAACACCTATCCCATTTTTATCCAAATTTTGTATTTTATTTTTACAATATAACAGATAAATAAATAACAGAGAAAGTTGGTTTATCATCCCCCAGTATACATGATCATTATTATGAAACTCCTGAAACATTATCGGTCTCATGATGGAAATAAATAGATTTTGCTCTCATTAGTGGTTTATGATATTTACATTGGGTATGTTTTACTCTTTTGCTTGCCTAACTTGTCCCTTTATCCATCATAAACACACTGTATCTCTTTCTTATCTCAAATGGTCTCATATGGATACTGTTCTATAGGAATAAGAGTAAAATGAGATGAACACAATATACACAACATACCAATTACAAACCGTATGAAAATACAATGTTTTTATATATTGCCTGACATATTTTTACCTAATTCATAAGACCTGACCTATTTTTTTTAAATGCGGCATTCAAGTAACCAACGCAACATAAATGTTATAACTATTTTTATACATTCATGTATAAATAAAGTGTTTATACTTCTTAAATGTGACAACGTTCCCCGTCCCCCATTGCCAGACATGAGCACCTGACCTCACACAAGCACCACTAAAAATCTATTAATAAAAAAACATACATAAAGACAATTATCTTAATTGCATCTTCCTCCTACTCTTACCTCATGAAATATGTCCTGCTTTCTCTTTGTTTTATTGCTTCCTACTTCTCATGCCGTCAACATCTCCTGTCCCCTTCATTTTCTTTCCACTCTTCACTTTGCTCTCAGTAAGCCGAGGAGTTGTGTGACATCAAAACAGATCTGAGAGCTGTCATCTCCCCCTCTCTCATCATCCCAGGAGCTCAGGCACATGTTTGAGTCTCTGAAGAGAGGTCAAGGGTCAGGCGAAGTCATCTATAGCTTGGGGAGAACTCAGGAGGGGGCTTTTATGTGACTGACAAGTTTTCATTTACACCTTCTCCGCATCGCCTCACTCGGCTTCATTTTTCATCTCTGCTGTCATTCCCGGGGGGACAGCACATACTTGCTTCCCCTTGGAAATATGTGTTTAGCATCTCCGAAAGACAACGTTAAAAAAAGGAATAGTGTTACAATTCTTTCCTCATACATTTCTTTTTTAAATAAAAGGCATAATGTGGCATTTTTCAGTGATTGTTTGTACGCGCAACATACAGAGTTGGCCCCTCCTCCAGCTCAACAAAGGTTACGGTGCTCACTAACGGATGATACCATGCTACATGTCAGTCTTTGTCCACTTGGCTGCTTCCTTGCTATTTTTACATTTCTTGGTGGTATGTACAATGGTATGTCCACCATAGTTTTAGCTTCTTCTACGATGCATGCTCACTATCTGGCTCCTGGTTACTAGGTTTTGCTACGTTTTTATAGAGGTTGACACCCAGAAACACGTTGAACACAGCAACATGTAAAGTACAGATAAAAACAGGCAGGTTCAGGATCTGTCCTGAAACTGAGACTTAAGAGCTGACAACTACAAATGACGACTCTCTATTTGTTTGTCAAGCCTTTGCAAGCAGCTTCAGATTTTCTTATTATAAAAACTGCTGTTATGTTACATTTCAACCACTACATGTGTTGTGAACTCAATCTGATTGTGTAAGCTAACTTAACACTATTCACTAAACCCAGAACGAAGAAGGAACAATGCTTGTGTTAATTTATAACTGACGCTTTAAGTTTTTACTAAGATATAAATCACCATTCAGTCCAAAAATCGTGCTCACTGTGTTTTAAGGAAAATACAATGCATTTCTCATTTTAAAAGTGTTTTATTATTTATAGCCATTTAATCATGCCGGTCACAGTGGCTTTTTTCCTGCAGAGATTTTCCTAAATCTACTTGGCTGTCAGTATACAACTCACTATAATTATTACTTAATAAGGTTGACCTGTAACGACACACTAAATTAATTTAAAATATCTTCAACGAACATCAACTTTCCCAGTCTGCCTCTCGCTGACAGGAAGCTCTCCCACTGCTGGCTGCAGAAGAAAGACCAAAGTGTCCTCTTCTACTTTCTAATAACAATTCTATTATTGTCAAAAAGTCATTTCCATGGCTAATCCCCTTTGGAAATGGAAAGAGAGAAGTCACAGAGTCAAATGTGTTTTTTGCACTTTATTTTTAATTGAGGAGTCATGGCAGGATTATATTTTATTTGGTCTATAGGGGAGCAGCCGGTCCTGGTGAGGCGAGAGGAAATTGATTTTGTGCCCCACATCCTTTCCTGCAGTCACTGGCACGCGTTAAGATTGCACGGCACATTGCCATGTTAGGGCAGGCGGGGATGCAATATAGCTTCATGCATTTCTTTATCTCAGAGTGGGAGGGCGCTTGGCCGTTTTAGAGCATTGAGAGTGGGTAGGAAAAGACTGATCTGCTTTAATGGATTTCTTGACTGTGGGTGTAGTTTATAGGCTAATCTAGTTCCTGCCAAAGGTCAGCACACACTTGGGAAACAAATATAAATGCATCATTTGGATATGAACAGTTAATGTGCTAACATAAGTTAGAGACTCGCCAAAAGTGATTCAAATGCTCAGAGCCATTCAGATTAGACAGGGTTCAAATTCTATGTAAAATAACACAGAAAAAAGTAGTACTGATGTAGTATAATTAGGCCAAACATCAGTGGTTCTGTTGTGAAAAGTAGCAGTCCCATTAAATATTCTCTGTAACAGATAAAAGTCCTGCATTCAAAATTGTAAGTAAAAGTAAAAGAGTAGCAACAAAAAGTACCAAAAGAAAAATAACTAATTATGCAGGATTGTAAAATGATGTTCACCGTATACTATTATTTTATCAATAATGTGAATTACCTTTCTGGGTAAAATGTGAGTTTCAGGGCAGAAACAACCTTCTAGTCTAAAACTGCACATACATTATTTTGCACAATAAAGGTCAAACAGTAAAGTAACAATTAGCAAACCACCCTTTTGACTGGATAGAGACATGCTTTTGTATATTGTATTTGAGATAAACACAGTAGCTTTGTGTTACACCCATACAGTTAAAATACCAGAGAGTGGCATTCAAATATCTCTGTCACACTTCCTATCCCGAACAACAAAGCTCCATCAGCTACTCGGCAAGTTTATCCATGTTCATTGCGGCCAAAGGACTGGCTTTGAATTTCAACTAGGGCCATATCTCTGGATAGGAAGCCCTTTGAAGATCCACAGAGCCTGAGGGAACACTGACCCCGGTGGACACCACCGGTCCACTTGGCATGCTCTTAATATCATGACCAGAGATCGCCTCGGGTGCCGCCGACAGGCCTAAATGTGCTAAACTGACCTTTTGCTTCTAATTAAAGTGTGCTTTGTGTGGCCAACCAGCATGTCTGTGGAGAGGGTTGCATTTCCTAAAGCTCTTCTTCCTGTAGCAGCACATCACATTAGCTCATTTGCCTAACCTCTTTAGCACCATGTTTAGAAATGTGTAAAGCCCTGACACCCAGCTGATTGCTGCATGGGCTGCTGTCCTTGAGGAACGTTAAGTCCACCAAAAACACTGTTCCAGCATGTCCTTTGACCCGAGGATGAGTGGAAAACTATACACACAGGTGGCAAACATACAGTACACACAGTAATAAACACACATACACATGTTGGCACACCAGGGACATTAGAAGATGCTCTACTTGTCTTTCCATTTATTTCTTTACACATCAGGAGCTGTGAATTGAAACATTTCTCACTATGGGCACCGTCATTCTGCAAAATAGTTTTCTCTAGAAACGATCTGTGAGTTCAGGGAAAAACTGCACTCACCGACAGTACTTTCCCATCCATTTGGTATGCACCATTGAAAAAAGCTAGAAAAAAATACATAGACAAAAGAAAGGAGGAAAATACCACTTATTTAAAAAATGTTGAAACATGAAACCACCAACGTGTTGTGAAATAGGCTTTGATCAAAAGTAAGGCAGCAGGTCTCTTCAGTTTGCTGGGAATAAAGATCAAAAGTGGACACTTCATTATTTCTCGTATAATGAAGAAACACATGAGAGGTCCTCAAGAGCTAATGTTAATTGCCTCTTTCTATTAAAGGTTAAAGCGTCTCATGGTGGAGTCAGTATATTTTATTGTGGGGAATAGAACAAAAGTGCCTGTGGTATCTCCAATTCCTCTGAATAGAAATGTTTTCCAGCATCCCTTTGTAGTTCTATCGGAGATAACACAATACAGTAAACTATTTAGATAGCAATTATTGACTTTCACATTTACCTTTTTTAACACCGAGCTGTTTTTTGCGGCACAAGAAGAGATGATGTTGAGACAAATTGCAGTTTTCTTTGTTGAAAAACTGCAATCCAAGCCTTGTGCAAACAGTGTTGAAAGGACAGTTTGCGCTTGTGTTGTTGGGTGCGTGTGATTAGTAGAACAGCGTGTTGTTTGCAGGAGAGCAGAAGGGTGCAGGCCAGTGGGGTCTCACAGGGAAACTATCTCAAGCTTCCAACGGTGGTCGTGCTTGTTGGCTCTTGAAGGCGTTAGGGGAGAGAGATTACTTTAAAGAGTCCTCACACATATTACAAAGCTGTCGCTGGCAGGAGTGTTGACAGCTGATCGCTCCGTGTGACGCTCAGGGAAACAGAGGGTGCTAAAATAGCAGTTGTCAGGAAGGTTAGGGTAGGACAGACTTTCCCACCGTATGATTACACTGATACCTCCATCTGTCCTCCTCCTGCAGCGCCCACACAGACACTGTTCGGAGCTACACCTGGCATTTAAAACAATCCTGGATGATTGGATTATAATCCCACAAATCCCATTTCAGGGAGTTTAGAGTTAGCAAACACATGTACAGTAGATCCAGCTCTCTCCAGATCACACATTAATTAATGGGTACATCATTTGATAATTCGAACTGAAGATATCTCTGTTTTGTAGTTTTTGGAAATATTTTATTAAAATGGAAACTAAAATAGCATCAAATATGGATGTTCATTTTCTTTTTTTTTAAAAACGAGTCTATTTGAAAAAGAGGAATTTGTGAGGGTTTTATTTGGATTGAGGTTTTATAATTTATTATTGCACTTTTACAGCAATGCAAAAAACCACTGATATCTATGAGTTTTTGGGTAAGTCTGACAGTAGCTATGGAGCTAAACAGCATCATAACTGAGTGTTAAGGGGAACATTGATGGACTCAAGTTAACTATTTAATCACATACACTATCAGTCATACTCATCTGGTGTATAGTGCGTTTGCATATTGTACTGTCAGCCACAAAACTAAACATTTCTTATTTGGATATGAACCTTTTACACCATGTCCGTCCCCAAAAATGAAACCTTAATCCTAAACTATATAATCTCGAGCTTAACTAGAAAAACAAAAAGTGTTTTAAACTTTAACTCCACAGTAAGAGTTTCCACTCCTGCCTGCATGGACCAACAATCATTCCTTTGGTAGTTTCTAAAACAAATCAATCCGTCTTTAGTACTGGGAACACACTTGTGTTTTTGTTTGGGTGTAACATCACTTTCCATTATTGCAGAGAATCTGATAAAAAATGGAGCACAACAGATACAACTATCACCCTGGGTTTCTAATCACAGCCGAAACACACAGAGATTCATACAATTGTTATGTCAATCAACTTGAAAATGGCATCTATGCTTTTTTTTGGTCTGTTTCTGTCTCATCATAACATCACTCAGCATCACTTCTCCTTCACCAACAGTCAGCAGAGTTTAGTTGGTTGATGGCCTTTTTGTTATTATTAGCAGTAAGGTCATACTGTGGCAGTTTGTAGCAGCCAATGGTGTGTCAGGACAGTGTTTCAGGTAGTCTGGAGGCTCGAGAGTCTGACAGGAAGGGCCAAGCTGACAGTGAGCAGAGGACACACACACGCACTGCATTATCTCTGTCCGTTAGTGGCTGTCTCTCAAAGGCAGGAAGTGACTGATTGAGGCAGATGTGTGGGATTTATTTATATCACAGCTTATTTAGCTCCTTTATTGGCTAGTTAGTTGTCAGGCACCATTTGAAATAATATCCAGGAGATCTGTGACTGAGTAAGATAAGCAGACTGTGTATGCATGTTATTTACATGTTAATGTGTATGAGCCTTTCTGTGTTGTGAGTGAGCCAATGGGTGCTTACTGCACCAAAACAAAAACAAACAAAAACGCTTTGTTTCAGAGCTCTGTTTTTACTGTTTTCTGTCCCAATTTATCTGCACAGTGCAAAGCCTTGATTCCTCTCACACAGAAAATATACATTACATATAGCTGACGCTTTTATCCAAAGCGACTTACAATAAGTGCGTTCGACCAACAAAATACAAACTTGAAGAAAACAGAATTATAAGTACGTCAGGTTTCAAACAGCAAAAACATTTCAAGTGCTACTCAACTGGCTTTAGATAAGCCAGTCCTTTATTAGTATATAAGTGCTTTTTTAATAGTTCTATTGCTCGAAGTCGAAAGAGATGAGTTTTCAGTTTGCGCCGGAAGGTGTGTAAGCTATCTGCTGTCCTGATGTCAATGGGGAGCTCATTCCACCATTTTGGAGCCAGGATAGCAAACCCACGTGTTTTTGCTGATGGGAACTTGGGTGCCCTTCGCAGCGAGGGTGCAGTGAGCCGTTTGGTTGATGCAGAGTGGAGTACACGTGCTGGGGTGTACGGTTTAACCATGTCCTGATGTAGGAAGGGCCAGATCCATTCGCAGCATGGTACGCAAGTACCAGTGTCTTGAAGTGGATTCTAGCAGTTACTGGAAGCCATTGAAGGGAGCGGAGGAGCGGCGTGGTGTGGGAGAATTTAGGAAGGTTGAAGACCAGACGAGCCGCTGCATTCTGGATGAGCTGCAGAGGTCGGATGGCACATGCAGGTAGACCAGCCAGGAGGGAGTTGCAGTAGTCTAGGCGTGAGATGACGAGAGCCTGGACCAGAACCTGCGTCGCTTTCTGGGTCAGCTGGGGACGTATCCTCCTGATGTTGTAAAGCGTGTATCTGCAGCAGCGGGTTGTAGCAGCTATGTTTGCAGTGAAGGACAGGTTGTTATCTAGGATCACACCCAGATTCCTTGCAGTCTGAGTCGGGGAAACAACAGAGGTGCCGATGTTGATTGTTAGGTCAAGAGTGAGACAATCTTTTCCCGGAAGGAAAAGCAGTTCAGTCTTGTCAAGGTTGAGCTTGAGGTGATGAGCAGACATCCACTGAGAGATGTTAGCTAGACAAGCAGAGATGCGTGCGACGACCTGGATCTCTGAGCGGGGAAAGGACAGAATTAATTGGGTGTCATCAGCGTAGCAGTGGTATGAAAAACAATGCGGGCTAATGACAGATCCGAGCGAGTTTGTGTACAAGGAGAAGGGGAGGGGACCAAGAACAGAGCCCTGAGGGACCCCTGTAGTTAATTGACAAGGGTCGGTCTCCGACCCTCTCCAAGTAACACTGTTTAACACTGTAGGTGCGGTCTTTGAGGTATGAGGTGATGAGGGAAAGTGCAGAGCCTGAAACTCCAAGTTCTTGGAGAGTGCGAAGGAGGATTTGATGATTCACCGTGCCGAATGCAGCAGACAGGTCCAAAAGGATGATGACAGAGGAGAGGGAGGCTGCTTTAGCCGTGTGCAGTTCCTCAGTGACAGCAAGGAGGGCAGTTTCTGTGGAGTGACCTGCCTTGAAACCAGACTGGTGCGGATCCAGAAGGTTGTTCTGATGGAGATAACAGGAGAGTTGTTTAAAGACAGCGCGTTCAAGTGTTTTAGACAGGAACGGGAGGAGAGAGACAGGCCTGTAGTTTATAACATCAGACGGGTTGAGAGTGGGTTTCTTTAGGAGAGGGTTGACTCTTGCCTCCTTGAGACTGTTTGGAAAGTGACCAGAAGTTAGAGAAGTGTTGATGAAATGGGTGAGAAACGGTAGAATATCAGGAGCGATAGTCTGAAGGAGGTTTGAGGGGATAGGGTCCAGAGGACAGGTGGTAGGGCGGGCAGAGGTAATGAGGGTAAGAACCTCACCTGGAGAGAGAGGGGAAAAGGAGGTCAGTGTGTGGGTGAAAGGAGGGTCTGGTGACCCAGCGGTGAGTAAAGGTGAGTCAGAAAAAGAAGAGCGAATATCATCAACCTTTTTTTCAAAGTGGTTAACAAAGTCGCTTGACAGAAGTGGGGAGGGGCTTTGGGAGGGTCCAAGAGGGTGGAGAAGATGGAAAATAGTTTGTTGGGATTGGAATAGGAAGATTGGATCTTATCTTGAAAGAAAGTGCTTTTTGCCTGAGAGATCGAAGCAGAGAAAGAGGAGAGCCTGATAGGTTAGGAGGTCGTCATGGTGTTTGGATTTCCACCGTTTCCGCTCTGCTGCCCGAAGGACGGTTCTATTAGCACGCAGTGTGTCATTTAGCCAGGGAGCAGGAGGGGACTGACGAGCCTGCCGAGATGTGAGAGGACAGAGATTCCAGAGAGGATGAGAGAGTAGAGAGGAGAGTTTCTGCAGCAGAGTTTGGAGGCAGGAGTTGGAACGAGTCAGAGGAAGGGAGGGCTGAGAGCACCGATGAGGTAAAGGTAGAGGGGGAGAGGGAACGAAGTTTACGGCGGACAGGTGCAGGATGAGAAGAGATTAGTTTGTTATGTTTGGAAAGGGGTAGAGAGAATGAAATGAAGAAGTGATCGGATGTGTGGAGCGGGTTTACAGAGAGGTTAGAAGTAGTGCAGTTCCTTGAGAATATGAGATCAAGTACATTGCCAGCTTTATGAGTTGATGGGGATGGAGACCGTGAGAAAGCAAAGGCGGTTAACAGAGATGTTAGTTCGTCTATCTTCCCTGTCTGGAGGTTGAAGTCTCCGAGAAGTACAGCGGGAGGGCCAGTTTCAGGGATGTGTGAGAGGAGATTATCTAATTCCTCCAAGAAGTCTCCCAAGGCGCCTGGTGGACGGTAGAGAACAACAATGGTTAATTGTATAGGATGGGTTACTGTGACGGCATGGAATTCAAAGGTGGAAGGAGTGAAGTTAGGTAGCTTGAAGAGGGAAAAGCTCCATTTGGGAGAGAGCAGGAGACCAGTGCCACCTCTTCTGCCAGTGGGTCTGGGTGTATGGGAGAAGGAATATGCTGTGGAGAGAGCTGCTGGGGTGGATGTGTTGGATGGAGTAATCCACGTCTCAGTGAGAACAAGGAAATCCAGAGACTGCAGGGAAGCGTAGCCAGAGATGAAGTCAGCCTTAGGAACAGCTGACTGGCAGTTTCACAGGCCGCCTGAAACTAGATGTTGGATGTCAGTGGAGCATGTGGGATAGACGAGAGCAGGCCGGTTATATCGATTATGAGATACACGGGGGCCAGTGATAATTGCGAGAAGACACATAAACAGGAATGGAGAAAATACACATGATTATAGCCTGAGGGGCTAAACAACCAAATAAAATAAAACACCAGCGATACTTAGCTCAATCAAAGTAGGATTTGCCTCCTCTTTGCTACCCTTGTGACTCCAGCAGGACCCTATTGTCTTTGTCAGTCTTAGAGACTCCAGCAGGACTCTATTGTCTTTTTCTGTCTGACGCTCCAGGAAAGGTGCTACCTAAAATGGACACCTGATTGCTGAGTTCTCACAGCTGTGGGGCCACGTCCCTTTTATTCCAAGTATTTCCTCGTTCCCAAACGAGGAGGGAACGGAATTCGGCCAATACTGGATTTGAGGGTTCTGAACAAATATCTAAAAAGATACAAATTCAGAATGCTCACTCACACATCTCTGCTGCGTCTCGTGCGACCACTATGAAGAGCCTCCGCCGAAGGTTAGCACGACAAGCTAGCCTGTCGGGACAGGACCCCCTCATGTCCATTGGTTTGCCGGCTGGCAATCAAGACACGGGGGCGTCCGCCGCAGAGATGGAGCCCCTCACTATGTCGGTCTGGGGCTCATCGACAGCGGCAGCCGCAGAACCGGAATCCCGCGCCATATCAGGCCGAGACCCGGGGGCGGCAAGAGACGCGGGAACGGGGCCCCGCGCTTTACCAAGCTGGGGCTCCCGGCTGGACCTCACCATGGTTTCACCCGCGGAAGATGTCCTAGAGTTAGACTACATGGAGGACGAAGAGGATACCTCCTGTCTGACTTGGATGAGCAGGAAGACGACATCTTCATGTCATCGGCTCAGGCTGGAAAGCCGGGAGCGATGGCTGCTCTCCCGGGCGATAGCACACCAGCTTCGCCCTGTCTAAGCATGGACCTGCAGGCCGTGTGTCAGCGCGCCGCGTCCAAGCTAGACATCCCGTGGCCCGAAATGGCCAAGGAGACCTCCAGGTCCCGTTACGAGGGGAAACATTTCCCCCAAACAACGAGGACGAAGAGGCAACTCCTTCCGGTCTTCCCGGAGATGTTGGATGAGGTGTCGGTCTCGTGGAGAGACCGGCCCTTTAGCAACAAGGCCCCAATCCAGGGTGCCTCCTCCCTAGACTGTGACGGCATGGAGAGGCTCGGCCTGCTCCGCATACCGCCCATGAAACCGCTGGTGGCAGCCCACCTCCTACCGAGGATGGGCCCATCACCAAGCAGGAACCCCACGCTGCCAGCAAAAACGGACCGATTCCAGTCAACCATGACTGAACGGTCCTACAGAGCCGCAGCATTGTCCGCCAGGAGCAATCCTGGACCGGCCACTCTGGACGAGATAGCCGCGGTCACAGACATTTGTCTCCGTGTCCAACGCTGCGCCGTCCAGGCCACGGGCAAGGTAATGGGGATCATGGTGGTGCAGGAAAGAGCTAGATGGCTCAACCTCACCAACCTCCCAGACCGGGAAAAGGAAGATGTGCTTGACATGCCCATCGTTCCCGAGGGGATTTTCGGCTCCACTCTCGCTTCCATGCAGAGGAAGTGCGAGTCGAAAAAGAAGGAAGACGAGGCCCTCCACCTCTGTCTCCCTCGAAGGGTCCAGCCGCTGCCTTCGCAACAGCGGCCCTTCGCAACAGCGGCCCTTCGCAACAGCGGCCCTTCGCCCAAGCTGCCCCGAACCCTGCTGGGTTTAAAGTACCAGGACAGCAGAGGTCGCAGCCCACCCCGAGTCCCCAGCCCAGGCAGGAGACGAGGGCGAGTTGGCCTAGAAAGTCTCCGGTTCCGGCTGCAGCCCAGGCGCAGCCAACCCAGAATTTCGGCCAGCAGTCGAGGAAGAAGAAGCGAGCGGCCTGACAGCCCCTCCTTCTCCCCTCTGTGACAGAGCTGGAAGTTCTTTCCCCGGCTCTAAACGTGTTCCCGCTACCTCGAGAGATGCCTCAACGTCATCCTCAAGTCCGCATAAAACACATGTCACATCTTTGTTGTTTCAATAAACCATTTTCCGCTGACGCATCCAGGCTTCGGCCAAGGGCGCAGCTCAAAAAAATGAAAAGAAAACAATAAACAGTCCGTTAACTATAAATCCCCTTCTGAGAGCAGCTACGGCCTCTCAAAAGGCGGATAATAAACGGGTCTGTGAAGGCACCACCGTCACGCGCATGCGCAGTGCCGACTGGGGCTGTTAAAACACCACCGCCACGTGCATGTGCATTGCCGGTTGGGGCCGTGAAGGCACCACCGTCACGCGCATGCGCAGTGACGGTGGGGATTGTTGAAATGGGGTACCACCATGTTCAGACACTAGAGGGCCCCATAACACAACAAATACAGACTCAGAGGGGAAGAGACGTGACATCTCCGCTGGCTCTAAGGAGCACACAGTGGAAGATGCTCACAACATCTGCTTGGGTTTTCAAGACAGTAACACGGGGTTACAGACTCCAATTCGCTGTCACCCCCCCTCGTTTCTCGGGCATTTTGTATTCACAAGCCCGGGGAGAGTCAGCCCATATTCTAGAGAGAGAGATCCTCTCACTTCTAGAAAAGAGGGCTATATCTATTGTACCTGCTGAGCAGAGTCAGAGTGGCTTTTATTCCAAGTATTTCCTCGTTCCCAAACGAGGAGGGAACGGAATTCGGGGATCTGTTACGAATACAGAGTACTTCCCTTCGGCCTGTCTCTCAGTCCAAGAGTGTTTGTACGATGTACGGAAGCCGCGATAGCCCCGTTAAGACAACAGGGTATTCGCCTGGCGACCTACCTGGACGACTGGCTGCTTCTCACACAGTCGGAGCAGGAGGCTATTACACAGACAAGTGTCCTCGTAAAGCACCTGCTCAACCTGGGTTTCATAATAAACACAGAGAAGAGCATGTTGTGCCCCGCGCAGACTATACTCTTCCTGGGTTTACACCTGAACTCGGTACCCTTTACGGCCCGACTGTCAGCGGAAAGAGTGAAAGCTTTCAGAGCTTGTCTCGCTCAATTCCAGCTGCGCAAACATGTTCTCTTCAGAACATGCCTGCGGTTAATGGGACTCATGGCGTCAGCCATCCTGGTCGTACGACTAGGACGCTTACACATGAGGGAGTTTCAGTGCTGGGTAGCCGCCTTAAAACTAAAGAGTAATGGTTACTGTGAAATGCGTAACGGTACTGCGCCACTGCGCCACTGGCTGCACCCGACTTTTCTAGTACGGGGCGTGCCTATGGGTGCTGTCCTTTCACGGAAGGTGGTCACCACGGACGCATGTCTGACAGGTTGGGGAGGTATTTATGAAGGCCGTCCGGTGAGGGGTCTCTGGAGCAGAGACCTCCAGCGGGCGCACATAAATTACCTAGAGCTTTTAGCGGTGTTCCTCACCCTAAAACGCTTTCTGCCTTTTCTCAGAGGACACCATGTCCTCGTGAGGACAGACAATACGACTACAATATCGTATATAAACCGCCAAGGGGGTTTGCGTTCTCTCCAGTTACACATGCTGGCACGCAAACTGATCTTATGGAGCGGCGGGCGTCTCCTCTCTCTGAGAGCGACGCACGTACCGGGTGTGTTGAACCTCGGGGCTGACCTACTGTCCAGAGGTGCACCACTTTATGCAGACTGGACTCTACATCCAAGGATTGTGAGCCAGCTGTGGGTGCATTATGGTAGAGCCGCGGTGGACCTGTTCGCATCAAAAGAAAATGCTCAATGTCAGCTGTTCTTTTCGATGCGCGACTTAAACGCACCGTTAGGCGTGGACGCACTCGCACACGTTTGGCCTTCGGGCCTTCTGTACGCGTTCCCACCCCTGGCTCTGATTCCCCAAACTCTGGCCAGAGTGAGGGAACAACGCCGCACACTTATCCTGATAGCTCCGCACTGGCCCGCTATGTACTGGCTGGCGGAGATTTATCAGCTGCTGTGCGGGCAGCCATGGCAGCTCCCACTACGCAGGGACATACTGTCTCAGGCGGGGGGGGCGATCTTTCACCCACACCCAGAGCGCTTGGCCTTATGGGCCTGGCCCGTGAGTGGTACAACCTGAATACCTCTAATACAGTGTTGTTACAGTGCTGTTACTGGTCCTGGCTTCCGCCAAGCGAGCCAGTAATTTTCATGCACTATCTGTACATATTTTTTCACACACTCGGTTCACCCCAGGGCAAACGAGAGTATTGTTGAAGCCCAACCCTGTCCTTATACCCAAGGTGGTTGGGTCATGTACCCCAATGGACATTGAGGCATTTCCTCCGCCGCTGGGTCCCTCCGGGGAACAGCAGCCGGATTTGTTGTGTCCAGTTCGTGCTTACGCACCTGTATGGACAGATCAGGGGTGCTTGTCATAATGACCAACTCCTTGTGTCCTGGGCTAACCCTTATAAGGGCAAGCCTGTTACTAAGCAACGGCTCTCCCACTGTTTTGTGGAAGCAATTGCTTTGGGGCCCATACGAGTCAGAGTTCGCAGGCACCCTCGGATCCGCGAGCTCTTTCGACTCAGGGTCTGGCTACATCCTGGGCTCTGTCCTCGCGAGCTGGTCCTCGCCGCTCACTTTTGTCCGCCTCTTAACAGGCTGGGCGTTCTGCTCCCAGTGTGACTCAAGCAGTGCTGGGCACCTGGTTGAGTCAGAGTAACATGAAGCGAGATGTCTCACCAGACGGCCCTCCTTGCTATGGTGAAGCGAGAAGAGGTGCTTATTTTGAATGACGCATGCGACGTAGCGCAAGCTACTTATAGGGGGTAGATTCCCTGACGCTGATGTCAAGATCACCAGCCAATCAGGATTGGCGTAATGAGATTGATGCTTCTGTTTGCTCCGCGATGAGGCGCATCCCATAGTGAGACATCTCACTTCATGTTACTCTGAGTACTGGGGTTACGTAAGTAACCTATAGTTTTCTTCTTGATGCCAAATAAGCCAATTACAAAACAAAGCTGGAGACGTACAGAACGCTGTAGTCGTATGCGAGTTAGAGATAATAAGCTCTATAGGACTATGTTTTATAAAAAGATGATTTTATGTCTCCCTGTGCTCAACAGCCAAATCCCACACATTCATGCTTTAACATAATTGTTGTCTTCCTAATTGTTGTTGCTTAATATTGTGCAAATGGTTAGAGGTAGTGCTGCGTACCTGGACTCACATTCAGGTTCAGGTCCGGACTCAAGTCCAGAGGTTCAGGTTCAGGTCCGGACTTATAAGTCCGGACCTGAACCCATGTCTTGTGTCAAGTTGTGTGAGTAACTAAAGTGAACTTATTGTGAGCTAATTATCAATTTAAAATTAACAATAATCAACTCAAATTCAAACTCGTCAGGTTTATTGTGCTCCCATCTAACTTGTGTCCACATTTCTCTACAAAGTACAAATGTAGAAAAAACACTTTTTGCCACTTAGTCTACAAATGACTTATGACAGCAACTACAGTGAACTACTACAAAGTTCAAACATTTCATTTACCAAACTAAAGTAACCAAACAGTCCCTGAGCTGACTGAGCCTAAATCCCTAAAACGTTGCTGAAAGGTAGAGTGTAGAGTAGACCAGTGGTTCCCAAACTTTTTGTGCCCAAGGCACACCAAAGGACAAGTAAAAATCTCAAGGCACACCTATTGTGCAAAATAGCCCTTATAACACGTGTTATCACTCATATCATGTAAAATATCTGTAAATGTGCATAATTATTTACTAATGCCAAATAAAATGTGACAAAGACAACTATATTACTCATGAAATATTTATTAACGAAATATTTCAGAAATTAATTTGAAACGTTATCAAATTAGGCTTCATCAAAGCAGCAACACACTCATTTAAAGCAGACAGGTCACAACATTAAAAATGAGACAAAGGAAATTCAGCACAGAGAACTGTCAATGCAAGGAAGCTGCATTGTCCATGGTCCTGAACTACAAATTATAAATGTAACATTTCAGCAGAGATGGGGTCGTTACTAAAAAAAGGTAATATATTACATATTACATATTACTTTAAAAAAAAAAAAGTAATATATTACACTACTTCGTTACTCTCTACAACTACATAAAGTAACTCGTTACTTTACTCGTTACTTTACTCGCAGGGCCGGCCCGCCCCTCCCTGCCCTATCTCTGCTCACTCTCATGTGTTGCACTGGAACCAGACACCGCAAAGACTTCAGCCGAGCACGTACGAACTGCGCATGCGTGAGTGGCAATAACTCTCCTTACCAGCAGGCGGCGGTAGTGTGTATGCGTCATTCAAAACAGGCAACAACCGGAAGACAGAGAAGAAGAACAGACCACTACGTGATATAAACAAACGACAAATAGCGTGTGCGGTAGCTCCACCTTAGCATGTGTTCTTTGCAGGTGCTTGTTGAGGTTTGACGTGGTGTTTACAGCAGTGGATAACAGCTTCTGGCCTGGACACAGTTTGCACCTCACCGTCACATTCCTGTCTATTCTTCGGATGAACTCAAAATAATGTGCATACCTCCACCCCTCGAGAGTTATCACTGACTCAGCCATGTTTATGCAGCACTGCACGTGGAGATGTGGACGCGCAAGTCGCGCAGATTACGTACATATAAACCTACAAAGGACTGATATAGTAAATTAAAAAATAATTATTTTTGTGTAGTTGTATATTGCAATAATAACGTATGGTTGTCACAAAATCCCACGGCACACTCGGACTTGCCTCACGGCACACCAGTGTGCCGCGGCACACCGTTTGGGAACCACTGGAGTAGACTATACGCATTACACTGTTACACACCTACTATACAGTATAGGCTAAACTGTAGTGACTGTACAGTCAGAGTGTACTGTACTGTCTGTACATTTTCTACAACTCTACATGTGTACATTATACAGTACATACTACATACATAGTGATGTACATACATACTGTTAGAAATTAAAATCAATGTTGATATGGCGTAATTTTGAATTAAATACACTATTTAATTTAAATCAGTTTTATTCTGAAAAAACCGGAAGTTCACACTATTAACTTAACTAATACTTTTATTCTGAAAATTATTCACTTCCGGTTAGCATTAGCATGTGGCGAAAGGCTACGTTTTCAAACCGTGAATCGAAGGTGAAATGTGATGTGATGTTGTACACTGAGCACACTGGGATTAGCACTCATTTATTGACGCTGAATAACGTTTATCAGGGAATGTTTAAATAACAACAGACACCAGAATATACGTAAGTGCTAGTTTTTTTGCGAGTCCAAGTACCGGTTCCCGACGTTCCGGTTTTAACCGGACTTGAACCGAAACTTTTTACAAGTCCAGTACCGGTTCGGCTTGCCGGTACGCAGCACTAGTTAGAGGTGCCTCAATGCCTCATTTGTATCTCTATTAAATGCATAGGCCACTATTGTTGTTGGATTTGAACTGTGTCCAAAGTAATATAGTAGATATCAGTAGTATACATTTTTTTTCACTGCAACTCACTTTGTTCTTAGACAACAAAGGGCTCACAATACTTTTATAACAAAAAGCTCTTTTATGAGTTTCAGTAAGGATTATTTGGATGTTCCCAGAAAGAAAAACTTTTAATATAGTATATCACGAGTTGGTAGAACATCAGCTTAATTGGCCTTTCCACAGTTTGGTCTAAGCAGCCTTCACTGATGGAAGTGAGCACCAGGGGAGGGATTCTACACACAGTGTGTTAACTGTGTTTGACAGGGCTAAATGCAGGAGACCTGTGGTTGTTCCTCTCTCCACACGGAGCCGTCAGCATCATTTGGAAGCTGCCTCTAGTTAGCAGTGAGATGCCTTGTCTTCGACTCGAACACTGCATTTGGCTTCTGCTCCCAAAGGAAGCATCCTTCCGAATTACATTCGTCGAAAAGATGCAATACATACTTTAATCTGACAATGGCTTGTACATTGACTAGAACAGAACAAACCGAACCAGAGCTTGTTATCCGAGACTCACTTTGCTAAATAGATCTGATTAAAACTGCCTCTGTTCTGATGCGACAGATCAACCAGATATCAGAGAACAAATTAGACCGGTGCATATTTTGCTCCTTTTAGACACACATCTCATCGTGGAAGAAATTGAAATAAGCACTTTATTTGATAATGAGTCTGAGATATTACATCAAAGCTCCAACTCTCCTCGTGTCTCTCTGAGTCCTGACTCTCCATTGCTGCAGAAGTTTCCCTTACAGGGCTTAACAGGTATTAAGTATTACAAGACATAATGATATGATGATCTCGCGCTACGGGTACTTTGTGCGTGCATGCATGCAGGGCCGCCCCTGGCCAATTTGGGGCCCCAAGCCACATTGTGAGATGAGGCCCCCCCCAACCGACAGGAGTGAAAACATTTTTTTTGGAAACAAAGTACTTCGCAAATATAATTCCTGTTTATTATTATTATCAACACAGTTACTTTTTTATACAGTGAGGTAAATGGTAAATGTGCATGTATGTCATTCAGTATGCGTTTACAGGTGAATACATCTGCATTTCCTGCCAAATACTAGCCTCAAAAAGATTAAAATATAATGAATGCAAATAAACTACTTCTACTAATAATCATAATCATGATCAATTCAATAATATAAATACTATATTATTTTTATTATAATTAGGGCCTGAGCACGTAGTGCAAAGACCTATTGAAATCGTCAGTATTATTAGGGCCCGAGCACGAGAGTGCTAGGACCCAACGGCGTCCTAGCACGAAGTGCAAGGATACCTATTGTTATTCGTGGTATTATTATTATTATTATATAATTACGGAATCCTTGTTTTCAGGCCCTTAGGATGCTGAAAAAGTTGTATAATTTTGCACGGACGCCAGGACCGGTGAAAAATTTGATATTCTGGAGTCAATGAGTTCAAATTGTCCAACCTGCTCGCTAGCGCCACCTATTTCAATTCCATTTTGGAAAAATTCACAAAGTCCCACCGTAACTCCGAATGACCTGACATTTTGCAAACATATCCGGGTGGACCTGCTCTACAAATAATCCAATTGGAATCTTTAGCTCCGCCTACTTTATTTTTTTTAAATTAGCATAATTTTCAAAACACTTAAATATTCACTTAAATTTCAATTTTTAGTTTATCAACGCCAAACTTCGTATACAGTATTGCCGGAGGGTCATACACATTACCCTAGGAGATGAGCATGTTCAAACGATAATTATTTCCGCCATGAATTAAAACGTACTCGCAAAAAGGCGGGGCTTAGAAAGAAATGATCATAATTCATCAACAATGTATCCAAACATCACAGATTTTGGTGGAAACGTTGAGTCTGTCTTGGGGAATAGGCACACCAAAGTATTTTCATTTTGGACTATAGGGGGCCCAAAAACACCGCCAATTTATAACTCAAGAGCGGATGGACTAATCTTTTTGTTTTTTGTTTACACATACTCTCGGGGCGACTACGAACTTAGATTCAAAGTGTCGCAACAAATTCAGAATGTGGGCGTGGCCTATACATTATTTTTAAATTGCGATAGCATAAAATGAGCTTCGGACGCAAAACTTGGGACACACGTCAGAGCCCAGGCCTTTTCGAAAATGTAAAAAAAAACGTACATTTTCAAAAAACTGCTCACTAGCGCCCCCTATTGTGTGGTAGTCACATATAGTTTCTCAAAACTTCACGAATTTTGGCACAGACATTTCTCATGGAATTGCGGATATATTTGTACATACATTCCATTAGCCCCGCCCCACAAAAAGTCGGCCATTTTGAAATATGTGCGTTTTTCAGCCATTTTACGCACGTTCTTGCGAACTCCTCCTAGGGGAATGATCGGAAAAATTCCAATGCAGGACAGGTTTAGCCCCTATCCCATATGATACTTAATTGAGGAGCACATTTTTGAAAAATTACTCGTGGAGGTCGTAAGCTAACAGCGAATACACCATTGTTGACGATTTACATGTCGCAAATTACTCTAAACTACTCGGATATAGTTATTCCGATATTCACGAAACGCTGTATACATATTGCTATTATGATTGCACACATATTTCAAATTGCCTTTCATTAGCTCCGCCCCCCAGAAAGTCGGCCATTTTGAAAAATGTGCGTTTTTCAGCCATTTTACGCACGTTCTTGCGAACTCCTCCTAGGGGAATGATCGGAAAAATTCCAATGCAGGACAGGTTTAGCCCCTATCCCATACGATACTTAATTGAGGAGCACATTTTTGAAAAATTACTCGTGGAGGTCGTAAGCTAACAGCGAATACACCATTTTTGACGATTTACATGTCGCAAATTACTCCAAACCACTCGGATATAATTATTCCGATATTCACGAAACGCTGTATACATATTGCTATTATGATTGCACACATATTTCAAATTGCCTTCCATTAGCCCCGCCCCCCAGAAAGTCGGCCATTTTGAAAAATGTGCGTTTTTCAGCCATTTTACGCACGTTCTTGCAAACTCCTCCTAGGGGAATGATCGGAAAAATTCCAATGCAGGACAGGTTCAGCCCCTATCCATATGATACTTAATTGAGGAGCACATTTTTGAAAAATTACTCGTGGAGGTCGTAAGCTAACAGCGAATACACCATTTTTGACGATTTACATGTCACAAATTAATCCAAACTACTACATTTCCATTTTTGGAAACCTTTACAAAGTGGCACCGTAACTCAGAATTACCTGACATTTTGCCCACTTCTTCGGGTGGACCTACTCTACATATTATGTCCTGGAACCCGAAAGCTCCACCTCCTTCATTTTTTTTTAATTACCATAATGTTAAAAACAGTGAAATATTCACTTAAATTTCAAATTTTGGTTTTTCAACACCAAACTCAGTATACAGTATCGCTGGAGGGTCAGACAGATTATCGTAGGGAATGAGCATGTTCAGTCGATAAATGTGGCCGTCAGTACTCTAAACGTGTTCGCAAAAAGGCGGGGCTTAGATAGAAATGCTCATAATTCATCAACAATGTACCAAAAAAACAACATTTTGGTGGTAAGGTTCAGTCTGTATTGGGGAATAAGCACAAAAGTAATATCCATTTTGGACTATAGGGGGCGCCAAAAAAATGACAAATGTATAACTCATGAAATGATGGACGAAATCTTTTTTTATTTTTTAGACATACTCTGGGGATGAGTATGGACTTATATTGAAAGTGTCACAACGAATGATAATTGTGGGCGTGGCCTGTACTTTTTTTTTTATGACGATGTGCTTAAATGTGTTTCGGTACGCAAAACTTGGGACACGCATCACAGCCCACGACCTTTTCAAGAATGTAAAAAAAAATGTAATTTTTCAAAAATACTGCTCACTAGCGCCCCCTATTGTGTGGTAGTCACATATAACTCTCAGAACTTCACCAATTTTAGCACAGACATTACTCATGGAATTGCGGACATATTTGTAGATACATTCCATTAGCCCCGCCCCCCAAAAGTCGGCCATTTTGAAAATGTGCGTTTTTCAGCCATTTTACGCACGTTCTTGCGAACTCCTCCTAGGGGAATGATCGGAAAAATTCCAATGCAGGACAGGTTCAGCCCCTATCCCATATGATACTTAATTGAGGAGCACATTTTTGAAAAATTACTCGTGGAGGTCGTAAGCTAACAGCGAATACACCATTTTTGACGATTTACATGTCGCAAATTACTCTAAACTACTCGGATATAGTTATTCCGATATTCACGAAACGCTGTATACATATTGCTATTATGATTGCACACATATTTCAAATTGCCTTCCATTAGCTCCGCCCCCAGAAAGTCGGCCATTTTGAAAAATGTGCGTTTTTCAGCCATTTTACGCACGTTCTTGCGAACTCCTCCTAGGGGAATGATCGGAAAAATTCCAATGCAGGACAGGTTTAGCCCCTATCCCATATGATACTTAATTGAGGAGCACATTTTTGAAAAATTACTCGTGGAGGTCGTAAGCTAACAGCGAATACACCATTTTTGACCATTTACATGTCGCAAATTACTCCAAACTACTCGATATAGTTATTCTGATATTCACGAAACGCTGTATACATATTGCTATTATGATTGCACACATATTTCAAATTGGTTTTTATTAGCCCCGCCCCCCAGAAAGTCAGCCATTTTGAAAAATGTGCGTTTCTCATGCATTTTAAGCACATTTTAGCAAAGTCCTCCTAGGGAAATGTTCCAAAAAATTCCAATCCAGCACAAATTCTGCCCATATCCAATGTGATGCTAAATTGTGAAGAAATTAGTTGCTAGCTGAATCGAGGACCTCGTAAGCTAACGGAGAATATACCTTTTTGGACCATTTATATGTCAGATAAGCTACTGAAACCTGCCTGTCTGCCTCGCACATCAACGCTCACAAACACAAGACACACCTACACGTTCTACAACACACACCTACACGTTCTACAACAAACACAAACAGCTCCTAAAGCATATAATAAATGTAAATATTAGGCTACAGCCCTTGTATTTATTAAGTGAAGCACCATATGGTTTCATGAAAAATCTCCTAAAGCCTACAAATAAACACACCCCCCCTCCCCCACACAAACACTTTCTCTGTCTATAAGGCTTACAGTTACATTGTTCAATCATGCTTTAGCAACCATGTCTTTATTATGATCTCTTGTTTTCTCTGTGATTACCACAATTCTGGAGAAATGGATCTGCTGGGGAACGACCCTTACTTTGAAAAGTGCACGGCAAATCAGAAGGACAGAGCTGCCACCTGAGGTGCTGGATAAAGCAAGCCTGAACAGCGCTCAGGAACATCATCCACCCAAACCTCCGCTGACTGCAGTACAGACGTATGAGTGTAGACGTGTAGAGCTCATCACTGCTGTCACTTCAGCCTTACATACTTTTACTTATAATTAAAAATTACATCTGTGTGCCATGTAGTACTTGTCATTTTGCATATACTGTATATACTTATTACATTGCTGTTAACATTGTCTTTTTTGAAATACTGTCTACACTTAATCTACAACTTCTCTCATATTTTGAATCTACATTGTGGTTGTTTATATGTATCTTGCACTTCTTTGCGTCTGAGGTTTACATTTAAATGTTTGCTGTGACGGACTGCGGAGCTGAGCAAAACACACACTAACAGTTAGACCAAACACACTTAGCTATTCCATCTACCTCTGGAACTAGCTAAACTAGTTATAAATATGTTTATTCTTCACTGTCGGCATATAGGGTTAGGGTTAGGGTTGACACAGTTCGCGCACATGCCTAAGATTTCCTGGTCAGAAACAAAGGAACGCAAAGTCAGGTAAACAATTTAGAGGGATGACAAACGGCTCATTTCGGAGGACTGAGGGGGGGGACCAGCAACCCTCCCCGACAGGCGCACGGACGCGAGGGCCCGCTCATCACTGCGCGCACAAGTGCGACCGCAGTTTTAATTATTCTTCTGTTACCGGTTCTGCACTTTCGACCTGTTTTTGAGGGGGTTACGACACTATTCATGTAGCGACATTTGGCAACGCCGCCAGGACCGGTGAAAATGTTAACATTCTGGATTCGATGGGAGAACATTTTTCAACTTGCTCTCTAGCGCCACCTGTGTAAATTCAGTGTTTCGAAAAATTTACAAAGTCGCAGCGTAAGTCTGACGGACCTGAAATTTTGCACACTTATCCGGGTGGAGCAGCTCTACATATTATCCTCTCATATCCCGAAGCTCCGCCTACTTTGATTTTTTTTAAATTAGCATAATGTGAAAAACATTGAAATATTAACTTAAATTCCAATTTCTTGATTTTCCCAAACCAAACTTAGTGCACAGCATCAATGGAGGGGCAGACACATTACCGTACAAAATGAGCACGAGGTGTGGAAAAATGTGGCCGACATCAATCAAAACGTATTAGCAAAAGGGTGTGGCCTACACATAAATGCTCACAATTCATCCAAAATGTATCCAAATATCACAGATTTCGGTGGATAGGTTCAGTGTGTCTTGGGGAATAGGCACAACAAACAATGTTCATTTCGAACAATAGGGGGCGCCAAAAACACAACTAATTTATATCTCAAGAACCGATGGACTAAAAAATATATATTGTCATAGACATACTGGCAGGGTGAGTATAAACTGAGATTTAAAGGGTCGCAACCAATGAAAAATGTGGGCGTGTCCTATTCAGTTTTTTCTCGAAATCGAAGGGTTAAAAAATGTACCGAGCCATAAGTAGGGGAGAAAATGAGTTACGGCCTTTAAATTCGGAACGCATGTCACAGCCCACAACCTTTTCCAGACTGTAGAAAAAATCGGACGTTTTAGCAAATATGTCTCAGTAGCGCCCCCTATTGTGCGGTAGTCAAATATAGTTTCTTCGAACTACCCGAAACTTGGCACAGAGATTCCTCATGGAAATGCGGACATATTTCAAAATGGCTTCCATTATCTCCGCCCCCCATGAAGTCGGCCATTTTGAAATATGTCCATTTTAAGCGCATTTTCGCATACTTGTCCTAGGAAAATGATCGGAAAAATTTCAAACCAGGACAAGATCAGCCCATATCCAATGTGATGCTAAATTGCGAATGAATAGTCGACTGCTCAAACGGGGAGCTCGTAAGCTAACGGAACATGTACCAATTTTGACGATTTAAATGCCACAAAATCGCTAAAATGACTTTCGGACGCAAAACTTGGAACACACGTCACAACCCACGTCTTTTTCCAGACTGTACAAAAAAATGTACATTTTTGTACACCAGCTCAGTAGCGCCCCCTATTGTGCGATAGTCACATATAGTTTCTCCAAACTACCCCAATCTTGCCACAGACATTACTGATGGAATTGCGGACATATTTCAAAATAGCTTCCATTAGCCCCGCCCCCCAGAAAGTCGGCCATTTTGAAAAATCTGTGTTATTCATGCATTTTAAGCGCTTTTTCGCAAACACCTCCTCGGGAAAAGATCGGGAAAATTCCAGTCCAGGACAAGTTAAGCCCATATCCAATATCATGTTAAATTGCGAATAAAATAGTTGCTAGCTCAATCGGGGCAAGCTAACAGAGAATGTACCATTTTTGACGATTTACATGTCTCAAATGACTCCAAACTACTCGCATATAGTTTTCCAGATATTCACGAAACGCTGTATACACATTACTATTATGATGGCACACAAATTTACCAGCAACAGCTCTGCTTATTAATTTCCCACATTAACCATAAACACCCAATACATATAAAACTCCTAAACAATGTATGGTGAAATGTTTTCCATCTTTGTTTTTCTATCTACGACTACAAACAGTATTTCCACTACAAGCACAACAGTAACACATCTTTCTATGCAATACAATAGAACAGTATGTGTTCACAGCCAATCCATGATTTAATGAGTATTTCCTTTGTGCCAAGAGCTGATTTAGTATATTGCATCAACGACCTTTTCAATTAAATTGACAATTCTTTTGTGTAATTAATAGTGTGTGAAACCAGGCAGAGTGAGTGACATGGTGTTCATTTCCACTATGCCAAAGCAGTTTACAGTTGCTGACGGTGTAAGGTAATATATATTGTCCTAAGTAATTGTATGTAGCTGTGTTCAAAGGAGTACACGTTACAAGGCCGTGCGGGGGGAGCTGCCAGACCCAGATGTCCTCAAAGTCAGCGAGGTATACAAGGACCTCTCAGCAGACATCTCACCACGAAAAAAAACGAATGGCTCACTACTCAACTCAATCTTGTGCACAGAGCCTATAGAACACATAATTTAAACCAGCAGGATGTAAACAGAGGAGAACAGCCGGTCTGATTTAGTGCCATGTGATTATCCTGTAATGAGTAACATACACAGTGTTGATCGACTATATAAACAGTTCATTTATTGTCTCGATACATGTGTTGTGTAAGACATTTGAATCAATTTGATACGTCAATATTAAATGTACCTTTATTTTGAAAAACTTTATTGTGAATGACAAACCGGATGTCACATTTCCGGTATTTCCGGTTTAGGGAGAGACTTAATTCAGGTAGCTTGCCTTGGCTGTCTGTGTGCGCGGAGGTTTTGTCGTCAACAGACTCATTAAACTACCCACTTCTCGGTACATAGAAACCCTGCTCCACGGTCAAACGTGAGTAATATCGCAATTGGTGTGTTATACTGAAATGTGTTGACCTATACTTTATACGTATCATTGGAACACGCGGTGGGTGTGTGCAGTGCTAATGCTAATACCTAGCGCCACTTGTTTTGATGTACGTTTTTGTTGGTAACCTCGCTAGTTTGTATCTTTTAGTGTTGAGGTGGGCACCGTTAGATTCTGTGTCTCCTTGCGGTCATAAACAATGTGTTTGATGTGGAGCTAGGATAAGTAATAAGGGAGCTAGGAGTGATTTTCGGTGCAGTAATAGGTTAGCATTTTTCGCTCGGGGCTAATTCAGAGGCTCACTGTTAGCATTGTGTGTTTTTTGTGAAAAATAAATGAAAAAGATCAGTTAAATTAGTTTTTTTCCCGTTCTATGGATATAAAATATTCATAGTTTATTAAATATTAAGCTTCCTTAGACGTTGTTTCCTGAAAATGACGCGATTACGGGTCCGTGGGGCCTAAGACGATAACAGAGTATGTTTTATTTTTATTTTATTTATTTTTTCACAACAGTTGTATTTGGATGGAATGAATACCTATAGTGATAATACAAAGTAATAAAATGATTTTTACAGTGAAAACGTTCAAATGGAACTGATGGTTCCCAAATTACCCAGAGGTGAGGTGGACTTTATTTTTCTAAACCTCTCTAAAAAGGTCAAATTTCACTTGTTTTGCATCAATCTTGATACAGGGTACTTATATGTTATAGTTTGGATTCCTAAAGCTTTTAGTCTACTAAACTCATCATTCAAGGGTGGTTTTCACTATAAGTAATGTTTTTTTTTAGGCGGACATTAGAATTTACATGTTTTTACTATGTTCCATCTCAATTTACTTTAAAATAAAAACATCTCTATGGTACGGTGGCCCTGAAGTGCAAGAAACCACAGATTTCACAAAACCATTTCACAAAACACCACAGCATTTCACAAAACGCCGCAGCATTTCACATTGGACGGAAAGGGTATTCCTTAGGGAGAACACTTATTGTTTGTGGACAGAGCCAGCCAGAGAAGCACTGCTGTGATTGGTTGTTTTTGCTGCCAATCAAGAAATGACTTCGTGATTGGACCAACACATCAGCCGTTAGCTGTTAGCACACACTCAGAGCTCACAGCTCCTCATATCTGTTCAGAAACTGGACAAAAGTTAAAGATATGCAAAACACAGACTGTCTATGTCATGGTGAATACAGTCGCTGCTTTATTTATGTCTGTATGATGTTGTTGTGAGTGTGGACGGAGCAGCTACAGGTTAGTTTAGCCTGATCGATCCGATTCCGATAGGATTTACATGGAGATCCGGCCCGCCCCCTCTCCAGCGTCTTTTTTGAATCACAGGAGTAAACACAGAATTAATGCTTTATTAATTCATGGTTTTTAAGGGGCTTATCTCCATGTAAATACTATGGTAGACTACCCAGTTACTAAATCAGCCTACTATCACCTAAAGAACATATCTAGGATTAAAAGACTAATGTCACAGCAGGATTTGGAAAAACTTGTCCATGCCTTTATCTTCAGTAGACTCGACTACTGCAATGGTGTCTTCACAGGTCTCACTAAAAAATCTATTAGAAAGCTGCAGCTGATTCAGAACGCCGCTGCTCGAGTCCTCACTAACACTAAGAAAGTGGATCACATCACTCCTGTTCTGAAGTCTTTACACTGGCTTCCTGTGTGTCAAAGAATAGATTTCAAAATACTGCTGCTGGTTTATAAAGCACTGAATGGTTTAGGCCCAAAATACATTACTGACCTCCTGCTAAACTATGAACCATCCAGATCTCTCAGGTCTTCAGGGACTGGTCAGCTTTCTGTCCCCAGAGTCAGAACTAAACATGGAGAAGCAGCGTTCAGTTATTATGCTCCAAATATCTGGAACAAACTCCCAGAAACCTGCAGGTCCGCTGCAACTCTGACTACTTTTAAATCCAGGCTGAAGACTTTTCTTTTTGTCGCTGCTTTTAATTGAACTATTCATATCTTAAACTGCACTGTAACTTTTATCCATGTACTTTTTCTTGTAATGTTTAATTGAACTATTTATATTTTAGACTGCACTGTAACTTTTATCCATGTATTTTTCCTTAATGTTTATTTGATTAGCTTTTCTTTTTTAATGCTTAATGTCTTTCATTTTTTTTTTTGTAAAGCACTTTGAATTGCCTTGAGTTGAAAAGTGCTCTATAAATAAACTTGCCTTACCCAATATTCGCATCGCTCTAATCGCTTGAGTTTCACCGCGGCTGTCAGCTGTGTTTGCTCCTGTCATTCAAACAAGACGCGCTGGAGAGGGGGCGGGAAGTATCTCCATGTAAATCCTATAGGAGATACCAACTACAACAAAATGAACATATTTGACAGTGATTTAATTGTAATACACGTTTCAAAGTGATGCCGAAGTAACTAATACTGATAACGGTTAGTAAAAACCATGAATTAATGCTTTGACAAGTCTGCAGACAAGACGGCAGGCGAAAAGCTTTTAAAATGCGTGTTTTCAGAATGGAATCGGATCCATCAGGCTAAACTAACCTGTAGCTGCTCCGTCCACACTCACAACAACGTCATACAGACATAAATAAAGCAGCGACTGTATTCGCCATCTGTGGTTTGTACATATTTAACTTTTGTCCAGTTTCTGAACAGATATGAGGAGCTGTGAGCTCTGAGTGTGTGCTAACGGCTGATGTGTTGGGAGGGACCGGTTGGGACATATTGCGCTGTCGGACGTTGACCAATCACGAAGCGTCATTTCTTCACTGGCAGCAAAAACAACCAATCACAGCAGTGCTGTCTGGCTGGCTCTGTCCAATCATAAACAAGAAGTGTTCTCCCTACGGAATACCCTTTCCGTCCAATGTGAAATGCTGTGGTGTTTTCTGAAATGCTGCGGCGTTTTGTGAAATGCTGTAGCGTTTTGTGAAATGCTGTTGTGTTTTCATTTTAAGTCATACGCTAATATTAACCAATACACAGCTTCAATTATTACTTTACTTACCTTGACCACATAACAGCTGTATTGAAGGTTTGCTTTTTGATCAATAAACACAACAACAAAAAGCAAACTCCACTGGTATGGAACATACATGGCCTAATATCAAGAGGAGATGCGTTTATTGAGTAAACAAACAGTCAAGGGCAGAACGTCTGCACAACCCACTGCACCGCACGCCACGGTTAACCTGTTAAGCCGGCGGGGACCCTGTTTTTTTTTTCCACGACACTGTGTCTCAGAGCATCTTAATATTTAAAAACCTATTAATGTGTTATACCAGATTAAAGAGAAGAATCTCAGCTAACTGACGATAAGAACTATTTTTACCGAAACAAAACAAAAGTCTCACAAGAAGCGTTAGCATTAGCCCTTAGCTAAAACGGGCAGATGCTACTTCCGGTGCTAACTAGCAAAAACGACCTTTAAAACTTAATGTTTTCTGCACAAACTACATATCATCTGAAAGCTGATACTCCACAGATTATTTTTGTTATAAGTATCATCACTGTAGGACACAAACTCACTGAGCTATCAGCCAGAACAGAGAAGAAAAAAAACAACAGTTTTCAAAACCATAACAATAAGTATGTCTTACCGTTGCTGTTTTGTGATCAAAGCTCTTGTTCAAGGGAATAAAAACGCTGCTTAAGGTTAATCCAATGTCTCTTAGTCACTTTAGAATTGTTCCTGATAATCTATCATTACATTCATGGCAGCAGAGTAGGTATAAAGTTTTGCAGTCCCGAGCTAATGCTGTCTCACGTGCTGTTTACGCAAACCTCTCTCTACTTGACGTAAGTGTTTAGCGGGACTTACTAACTGTCACTCGATTCTATTGGCTCCAACGGTTCAGAAAAGGTGTCAATCACCCAAATCGACCAATGGGTTCCAAAGATATGATCCTGCGTAGTATAAACTACGCCCGCTCCGGCTCCATTACGCATTACGCAGCCAGAAGGGAGAGCTTCACCACCGAGGCGAGCAGGTGCTAGAGATGCTAGCTGACGATAGCGGGGCTTTGATCATACCAAATGACTCTTCGTCGGATGATGAAGATCTCCTCCAGCCAGACCTGGATCCGGGCAGTAGTGACTCGGATGTTGAACTTCCACCACGGGAAAGGTATGTAATCTCTCTGTTTTTATATATTACTTATGTGTTTGGTGGAACTGCGTCACAGTGCTAGCTTAGCCAAGAAGCTACAGGAATGATTAGGCAAAATGCTAAATAGTTTTACTTGTCTTTTTGGAGTTACATTTTCTAAATGAATGGCCAGTGAATGAATATATACATGTGTTTACTTATTTATTTGGTGTAATATTTCATTTATAGTCCAATATTATCCTATAAGTATAAGCCAGTGAATTAATCTAATCTCTTTGTTTTTCCACATTTGTTAGATGCAGCAGGACAAAGCCACACACCCAGAAGACTGTCAGGGAGCAGCTTGCTGCAGAATTGTTGGAGTTTGCTGAAGGCCCTGCTGAAGGCCCTGCATCTCCACCACCCCCTCCTCCACCACTCACATGCATGCCCGAGTATTATGGGGAAGATGCAGTCCGGGACACGAACGTTTGAGAAATTACGAACGGCTCATTTCGGAGGACACGCGCGCATCTGCTTGACGCCGGGACGACCAGCGACCCTCCCCTACAGGCGCTCGGACGCGAAGGCCCGCCCACAACTGCGTGCACGTCTGTGACCGCAGTTTTAATATAGTTGTAATATAGTCAAGACAAAGCATGCTTATGAAATGCTCAAAAACTGATATTTCTTAAATCTGTAGTTCCCTCTGTCAGCAATGTATCAACAACTACACACACATTTCTACCAGTATTTGTCTGTGTTATGGTTGACATGATGATGACTGTTAGGGGTTAAGGGGAGAGGCTGAGCATCACCATGAAATGTGCAAATTGACATACAAATGAATAAAAGGGGAAAAAATGCTCCATGTTGTTTAGGCTGTAAACTTTAACTGTTATGTAAGCCAACTAGACAGACAGATCACTCTTCCTCCTGTACATTAGCAGATAAAAGGCATAAAATACTTGAATGAATGTTAAATAAAGAATGCTGGAAATAACTGCATCCCCATTAGCCTATGCTATGCAGAGACTGCCTTCTTCATGTTGTGAATTGCAGCTGATGTTTTAATATGGCAATTGGCAATTTGACTTATACAACATTCGCAAGTTGTACATTTGACTCATACAATAACCCACCTTCGAGTGATGCTATAGTTTCTTCATGTTTTGTTTTTTCCCTCTTGCTTGCGCCGGACTGAAACTGTCTTTTCACCGACATCTCTTCACCTGCACTAGTGGCCGTATCAAAGCCGTGATTGGTCAGATGTCGATTCATTGCAACGGTGTCAGGTTACAGACGTGCTCCCCTTGCCACCTCTCCCTCTCGCGTGTCAGCGGGGGGTGCGCGGAGAACTGCGCACAGCAGCTGAGGCCCTCTGGGCGGGGCCCCCTGCGCAAGGCGGGGCCCCATGCAGCCTGCGTGATTGGCCTGTAGGCAGGGGCGGACTGGCCATCTGTAGAATCTGGAGAACCACAGAACGGCCGGTCGTCAAGGGCCGTTGACGGCCGGCACTTAAAAAAAAGGTTTAACGTCATCATTTAAATTGCGCTGATGGCCGACAGAGGGCGAGAGCGGCCGCTAATGCAGTTGTGTGGTTCTTATGTCAAATAATCACACACGAAGAAGAAAAAAGACCGGCCACACGAAGAGAAGGGATTAGACGCCACGGCAGACAGGGAGAATGAAAAAACATGGTTACATATCAAAGAAAACGAAAAGAAAAAGGTGGGCCGAGAAGGCAAGAGAAAAAAAGGTGAAGTCACTCGCAGGTGAAGCATTTAAATGTCGCAAGTTGACTGACCTTTTTGGCAGCAGCGCTGCTACAAGCACTATCATCAGCAGCTTAAAACAAGTGCAAGAGTGAAACAGCGCCCCTCTAGATGTTATGATGAAACAGTAGATTGCACTCTCTGTTGCAAGAGGAGGCCAGCAGAAATTGGCTTCCCTTGGTGAAAAAAAATGGAGGGATTGACCATTCAGATGAGGCTCACGTCATGCCTCACAATCCAATCAAATCGCATCAACTTCAGTTCGTACTGCAACTGTCATCACTGCCCTTAAAAAGTAGCAAGCAACTGAAGCAAGTGCAATTATGTAGGGTGGAGATTTGGAGTATTTCATCAAAAATAATTTTATTAAACTTCCGCTACAGCAGCAACTACAAATGAAATCTGATGACAGGCCAATGCCCAAACTGGAGCTGTGTACAGAGAGGATAAAAGGAGTGAATCGGACGTAAAACTTTAAATAATAAACAGCGGATTTCTAACATTTGACATTTCATGTGGCCGGACTGGGTCAGTTTCCAGGGCTGAATTTTAGTCCCAGTCCGCCCCTGCCTGTAGGGAGGGGCGGCCCTGCATGCATGCATGCATGCAGTGACATGTAATATCCAAGGATTAGAGATTGTTGGATGCTGCTGTTTTGCACATTGCAATACATTAATTTGTATTATGTTTTGTTTATGATTAGAGACAGTTGGATGCTGTTGTTTTGAGTATTGCAATATATTTATTTTCACTATGTTATTTATTTATGATTATCTTTAGGCTCAGCAAAGATTTGATGTCAGCTGTTGCTGTCTTTTCTTCTTTAATCAATACTGAAATAGAGCCTTGCTGTTTTGTTAGGGTTTTTTCTTTAAATACAATTTTAAAATGTCGATACAGTAGCTATCCTTTTTTAAATGTATATGCTTACATTTTTATAGGTGTTGCTATCTGCTTTGTGTAGTGTGGTTCTACAAGCAAGTCAGTGCATTCATTGGGTGGTATCAGAGAGTTACACGGGTCTGTAAATGCAATGAAAACATTTGGCCACAGCAAATCATTTATATTAAAAATGTAATTTTTACTTTTGAATACTTCAGTACAAAGGATGTATTGAATAATTTAAGTGATATATGTGATATACACATAAATCATTAGCCAAAACAGGGCTACATTTGACTGAATTATAACAGGTATATGTGGTCAAATGAAGAGCCGTAAGAGCCGGCTCTTCTTGGCGAGCCGAGCCAAATGTTCCGGCTCACCAAGAAGAGCCGGAATTCCCATACACTTAATAACGGCTCCCAAAGTGGGTAGGTCTGGGGACGAAACGCTTGCGGCTCCGTGTGTACGCCCTATACGATCATAGCCCCGCCTCTCCCCACCTCTCCTGCTCACCTCTCCTGCTCACTCATTGCTGATGCGTTTTGCCAACAACAACAACAACAATGGCAGATCACAGGGTTGTGTTCCTGCTCCAGACGCTACTGACCATGCTACAAATGTTAGTGCAAAATCTACAGCTCCTCTACCACAACCATCAGCAACAATTGGACATGGAGAACTACATGAACTACATGTTGCTAAATCCACCGCTGAGAATAAACAGAAGGGCAAACAGGCAATCATGGCAACCATGCTTGGGGGTCTTATTCGCTGATTTTGGTGTATTTTGTGGCGGAAGTACAGCGCCACTTACAGGCCCGGCATATGTACTACAGCGTCTCCAGCAGGTAGAGCGGTTTCGTGTGGACGGACACGTTTCTTGAGCCAATTCCGTGTGGAAGGAAGACTTTTTTGATATGGACTTCGGTTCGTTTTCGTCTCCGAGTGGACGGGGCCTAAACCAGCGACATTAGAGCAGAATGGTGTTTCAGTGTCCACATGTTCTTGAGCAGATTTTTCTTTGCACTCTAAGCAAAGGAAGTCTAAAAACACAATCTAAGAGGAGTTTTAAAATGTAATCCTGGGCAGGCCATTACAAAGCTACTAGAGCAAAATATACTTCTGTCACACCACTGCTGTTGCCGCTTCCATTATTGTGACAGGAACACGCAGTTTTGAATTTTTAGGAGAGAGAGAGAGCAAGAAAACAGCTAACTATGCTTCCTCATTAACTGCTTTGTGAAACTGAAAGAAAGTTAGTCCGGCTTTTATTTCACAGAGTCTGAATACCTATTCTTTGAGGGGCTCAATATATATCAGGACAAGTGTGTGTGCATGTGAGAGTGTGTGTCACTGTTGATAAACGTCGGCCCTGTCTGGCACAGAATATGAATCGTCTGGAAAGCCATCTGTCTGTCCATCAGTCATGTTTTCTCGTCTGTATAAAACACCAAAATAATCAAAAGATTCGTTCCTCGGCTGAGCGAGGTCGAACCCCATCATCATGCTTCAAGTTTTTCCTTTAAAGAGGAAGAAAAAGCATTTGCTTTTTTCTTGGTTGATTTGGAACTAACAGGAAAGAAAATGGCAGTAGAAAGATTAGTTAGGTAGCATGGGGATTTATGTCAAAGAAAATCTTTACATCCTTATCTGTATACCTGATTTCTCTTGCAGCATTTACTCAAAGTAGTTTTCTATGATTAATATACAATAATAACTTCTTATGTGCCTCATGAATTAAACAGAATAGGAATACAAATGAGTCTTCCCCATTTGATTTGCTTTTTTTTGCAGACCATCAGATGAGTAGATTGATGACGTCGTCAAATCTGTGTTCTCATCCAACTCTTTGCAACTAGCGGGAATAATTTCCCCTAAAAAGTATAATGAATACTGTAATGGTCTCTGCTAAGATGTATGCCAAGAGAAGATTAAGAAAAAGAAAACGTTGAAATGAAGAAAGGTTGGCTGGCAATAACTGATAAAACTTACAATTACAATTCTATTATATTTTATTCATCTCATACATACTGCAACTAATCATAAGAAAGTGTAAGCGTAACAAATCCCCCTGCGGTGATCTTTGCTATGCTTACAGAGAATATTGTTTCCCGCCCCAAACCTGTGCCAAACATACTGCTGAGAAGAAAGGCAAAGGTAAGAGGCAAAGACATAAAAGGTGCACTTGCAGAGTGAACAAAACGAAATATGATGATTTCCTTTGTCATTCCTCTCTAGTCTGCTAGAATACAAATGGTGTTGGAGAGGAAGTCACAAGGAATGAGAGGATCACGCTGTGTGTCACCAACCAGGCTGACATTTTACAGACATGTTGCTGACATATTTTGTCAACAGTGTCAAACTTGCAGTGTTGTAATGTGTCAATGAGATGACAGATTACAGAAGAGACTGAGAAAAAGACAAAAAGTGCTTCTTTCTTCTCTCTTCGGTCCGTGAGTCATGTGTGGGTTTAGAGCCCTCATGCTCTGATCACATCGTTAGCAGGTTTCTGTGTCAGATCAGTGGACTGCAGGCTGAGGTCTGACCAGATGCAGCACAGAGATCTTCCTGAATCCAATAATTCAGGTTAATGTCGGGAGTCTAGATTTATGCAGACTTGAGGGTATTTCTAGCTATTTCACTTTCAATTTCCTATTCAATGATAAACAACCCCAGCCCCCTGTAGACACGGTTTGAACGTTTCAGTTGTACCTCGCCTGTGTGCTCTTTACACAAATGACATGGTGCTACTGTACTGAAGGCCAGATGAGGGCATGCTGATTTGGAAGCACAATTCACCTTAAAATGAAGCAAAACTAGGAACAAATAAACATCCAATATACAGTCTTTACCGGTCCAGTGTACGAGCTTAAACGGGTTTGATTTTATGAAAACAGGCTGAACCAGCATTTGTCATTTTTACCTGTGGCAAATGTAAAAGAAAGACTACATGGACCGCCGTATAGCATGGCAGTCGATGTACTGGGGCTCATTCCCTCAGACCCTTGATGCATGTCATACCTTTTATCTCCCGCTATCTCATCTATCAATAAAAAGTGTAGGTCTCAAGTATGGGGACTAAAAGCTGATATTTTACAAATAGTATTTTGATATCAATGTCTGTGT
>NC_047510.2:15879558-15952058 GCF_902827115.2 Pseudochaenichthys georgianus
ATCTTAGTGTATCATTTTAATTTCAACATGTGTGCTTTACACTGGAGACAACCACTGTTGACGTGTTTTGAAAATAATGAATGGCCGACTGCATTGATTTTTCTTCATGCATATTAGCATAATACTCCCCCGTGGGCCGTGTGTGGGGAGTGTATATTGGTTCTTTAAAGCCAGCATCTGAGACTGGACTGAAGTGCCGGACTGAAGTGACGGAATGAAGCGTAGTCGGAGCATCCTCTGGGGACGGCCCTCTCATTGCTCCGCCTAACGCAACTAGGCTAAAGATCGAAGGACCAATCAATGCCTTGCTGCCACAAGCCGACTCATGACCTGCAGCACAATGCGATGCTCGGAGGATAATCACTCTGCTCTGCAGGGACAGCTGGTGTCAGGTTTTTTTTGAAGAATGAGGTCCATCTAAAGATCATAGAGAAGTTTGGTACAAACCTCGCACAATTACCTCATGTCAAACGACAAAATATCAATAGCTGTGAGCTCCATACATCACTCAGACACCTACAAGGTACTATTTTCTTTGAAGACATTCATTTACTCTGTACAAACTGAAAATGTGTAACGCATCTCTTCATTAGGGCTTTTTGTATGGCAGAGATCAAACAAAAGCAGCTATGTGACAACAATTTGGTTGATTGTAAACTTAGAAAACACCAAAAGCTGCATAAAAGGATTGTTTTATCTCATTAATTAGAATTTTAGCCTGTTAATCAAAGGCTTGCATTTCTGTAAAATAACTAATCTGAGTTCTTTGGGCATCAGTGGGATTTTAATTCTAAAGCAACTGTTGAAGGTTTGGCTAGTGATAAAAGATCAAACCTACGGTAAAATAAAACCACATTTAGGATGCACGCACGCACGCACGCACACACACACACACGCACACGCACACACACACACACACACACACACACACACACACACACACACACACACACACACACACACACACACACACACACACACACACACACACACACACACACACACACACACACACACACACACACACACACACACACACACACACACACAGTGTGCTTGTCCAGAAGTCAAAGCATGTAATGGACAGCTGGAGTTATTAGATTATTACAATAACCTGAAGGTTTCCCCTTCTCTGAATGAAAACCTGGAGTCTCACACCTGTACACATTTATAATAGTTTCCTTTATGCAGCATTTATCCATTCAAAATGTATTTCTTTTTGGTTTCATCTGGCTGTTTAATGGCTGCACACTCCTGGCTACAATGTGCCTGATAAGCACTTTTTCTCCCCGGCCGCATCGTTTGTCTGACACCACCTCTTCTGTGAAATTGTACTTGTCACACGCAGGCGTGAACATTGACGATATATGATTACACAAAATCAAAAGCACATGCATTTCAACATCACTTGACTGCAACAGAGAGCGCTGCCCCCGCCCTCACTCGCCTTGTTTCACACTTTTCATTGAATCACTTCACAGCACTCAGCAAAATCTGAATAACTTTTTCTGAGACCTTATTTGCAATCCATCTTTAGACACTAAAAAGTCTTCTACTTTATAAACTTTGTAAGCCTCTGAATCATACTGCTCCTGCAGCCCACTGTATTGTACTGATGAAGATGAGGGGGTGACAGTGATGTGGGCAGTGAGAGAATAAAAAGAGACCCGATCATTACGTGCAGCCGTTCATTAGAAAGAACAAAATGACCCTTATCACCCCGTCTTCCCTACACAGACATGATTGGGTTTTCAGAGAAAAACCTAAATTGCATTTGTTCAGTCCAGCCCAGTGCTGCTCAAACCCCCCACCCCTCCCCCTTGCAGCGTACAGTCTTTGTCGGCTCCACTGAGAATGATAATTCCTGTTGTCACACACTAATGGTCATTGCTTCATAACTGCATCGCTGCCATGAAGAATAATGACATTAATTTGGTGGCAATGGGAATCGTCAACTTATATATGAGGACAATTTCTTGGGATGTAAGTAGGGTGAGGTTGTGAAATTATTAAGGAAATACAGAATGAATCATTGGATTGCCTTATTGCTTTTGCCTTTTGGTAAGATTTGACACATAGGTGTGTTTAATCACTTCAATTAAGGTGCTGCTGCTGTAACTTAATCATTTTTGCCAATTTAGGATCAATAGGTATTTATATATCATCTCTAAAATAACAGAATCATTCTTTGTGAGGTCGCCAGGGTAAACACTAGCTGAAACGGTTTAATTTACTTCCCACATATTCATGAATTATTGGCCGTTAAGAAATAGATTTGGTTTTATGAGCCATACCAAACATTGTAGGTGACAATACTTATGCGTCCGCAAATCCCATTACCTGCGCAAATAACTGCCTCAAATGGCAACATGCGTGTGATATTGACACAGTGTTGTCCACATATTAAAGTAACACTCTCCATGTCAACTTAAAATGATGTTTGAGGGAGGGATTCATCACAATTGCTTGTTTAGAGACAAACCAGATCACCCACCATCCTCTTGTCAGAATGTTTGGCATGATTGATGCGAACATGTAATGCCTTTGTTTAGTGTATTTTAATCCATCACATGAAAAGCTATGCATCGAAATGTAATTACTGGTTGAAGCTGTTAAGAGGTGCTTTACTGGCACATTATGGTTTTCTTAAGATCATTTTGGCGTCTTAATGTGTAATTAACGTCTTAATGTCGGGTACCATCATCATACTTACCTATTATTGACTCTCCCTGTTTCAGCCGAGGTTCTGTGTCTTCTAATGAGACCATCTTTATTCAGGTTTGTGTCATTTGGTAAATCATACACAGCATGAAAACACTGACAACCATGTGTGTTTTGATGAAGTGTACAAACACACAGAGGAGACTATATTAGAGGAATAGAGTGTGCGGAGCAGTTCTGAGTAACGTGAGAGGGTGGTCGAGGCTGCAGATGCGTAATGAAAGGGGGAGGGTTCCTGCGAGTGGGCTGTTGAAGCAGGGAAAATCTCCCCCTTCCATTGATTTCCCTTTCTTTGTGCTTTCATTGTGGTGGAATTAGGGCTTAGGTGATCTGAGTACCTCAGATATGTTTACGCTGTGATGCTGAAGTCGATTTTTGTGGCGGTACATTTGCACATTCTTGGGTGTTTACTGTAATTTGATTTAGTCCTGTGTGTGTTGCTTTAATCACATATTGTTGTTTTGAATTGTTGGAAGACATCAGGAACAGGATTGTGCTTTACAGTAGATCTCCATTACCTATGTTGATACAAAAGCTAACCAAATATGATTTAAAATAATGTGTTTACATTCCTGTGCTTGTATTAATAGATACCAAGGTATTTAGTGGGATAAATGTATTGCAAACGAAGACCATATTGTTTTGTCTGTGAAGAGGCTTCAGTATACACATTATTTATTTGTATTGAACCATGGGTTGACTATAACAAAATTCTGTTCTTCACAAAAAATGCTTCATATTTCTCTTATTAAAGTGCCATAGCTCTCAATACACTCTCTTGCCAAGGGGACACAATTAGACCATTAACATCAGCCTATTAAACTGCAGTGAATTGCACTGTTGAATTAATTATTGACTAGCAAAGCTGTTGCTAACAACTCAACTATTTGTGTGACAATAACAACACAGGAGAGAGAATCATCAAACAGCATTTATTTTCTTTATTTAATAGATTTTTTAGATAAAACTAAGAATTACTATTAAGTGTAATTGGACATAGATTTAGTGGTTACATGCAATACTCTTGCAGAATGATCAAGTTTGCATTAGGCATGAAGTTTGTGTTCTTGTGTGATTTTCATGTGTAACGAAGCCTGCATTAAGCTATAAAACACATCAATCACAGTCATTCCAATAAAGGTTGTGTCTCAAAGAGAAAATCCAATCAATAAATTGTCGGAAAAACCATCATTTTTTTATGATAAAAGCCTCCAAACGCAAAGTTAATCTCTGTCCAAGCTCATCTCCTCCTCCTCCTCCTCCTCCTCCTCCTCCTCCTCCTCCTCCTCCTCCTCCTCTTGTCGGAGCTCAGTGGGAATGTGTTGTTGGGACTGTCTATGGTTTTCAGCGGTCAGCGTTCATCCTCCGGAGCTTTGCTGGCAGGTTGTCCTCTGGCCTCTGTCCAGCTGACAGCAGAGGGCTGTACACGGGCACCGGAGCCGGGGTTGGCGTTAAGCTGGGTTCATACAGGTCTCCAGTTGACTGGGTCATGGGTTCGAAGCCCACCTTGAGGGCCTTGAGTTCCAGCCGGTTTGCCATCTCGGGCCCTTGCGAGGAGCTGAGGTGTTGCAGCTTCAGGGGCAGGTCTCCTGTGCTGCAGGCCTTCTCCGAGTGCTGGGAGCTGAGCCGGAGCACCTTCCTCTGCAGGTCATCCTTCCCCGAAGAACTCATCCTCTGAAGCTTGCTCGGCAGTCGACCCCCAGCACCTCCCCTTCTATCCTCAGATGTGTTTATGCAATCCACGGAAAACACCCGGTCACGCCGGGCGCCGTGACTCTCATTGAGTGTGTGGGTGGGAGTGGAGAGAGGTGAGGGCAGTGCATTTTTCTCTTCATGCTCCTTGACACTGTACGGTGGAGTCGGTACCTCAAACGTGCTGTGGAACTGAGAGTAGTCTACCCTGAAAAAGCCCTCCTCCAGGGACATCACCGGCAGGAAGCGATGACCCCATAAAACCTCGTCCTCTGTATATGATGTCCGTGCCTGGCATGTCATACCTAGGAGAGAGTAACAGGGTAGTAATAAGTAAATGGGGTTTAGCTCCATTAAAACAATTATTAAGTGTTAGGAGGAATGTGAAAGGGCAGCATCCCCTCCCATTATCTCTTTTTCCGCTCGGCTCGTCCTTATTGCTTATGGAAACACCGCGTCATGCTCCTGCTTTTTCAATCTACCACCTATAGATGCATTTAGTCACATACTGGAGATTGAGTAATGCAAATCCACTTGGAAGGATTCCTGCCATTTCCCAAATGGTTCATGCAAGATGATACACAGATATTTCAACTAACAATTATAACTATTGTCTGTCCAAATCATCTATTTCTAATGCACTCAAATGGAATAACTTTCTTTTGAAATTAGACAAAGGACATCTTTGTATAGCATTTCACAACAGGATGTAAATCTGTCTCTAAATGTTTCTTCCTGGAGGTCAAATTAGTGCTATTTGTTTCCCTGTAATGCTAAGTGATTCCCATTGTTGTGTGCTGTTAATGTGGGTTAAAGGTTAGTGGGGCTTGTTATCAGTGTGGCTCGTTGGTCGTGATAATTGCCTGTCAAGTCTGGACAACAAAACAAGCAGCCGCCCAGCACCCTCCGTACATCAATACATCAATGTCAAGAGCCATGGGTCCTGTCTGTACAGGTCTGTAGTGTCTGTAATGTAGTGTCTTTGTGTCTGATGAACACAAGATTACAACCTTGAGAACTTATTTTAAAATGTTCTTGACATTTGATGCTTATTGTAGGTTTTCCGCGATCCGTAACTAGTTCATATTCTCTCTGTTCCAGTGGCTCAGCTTCTACCTGAGCCTTTCTGTTAAAAATTACAGTAAGCTGTAGAGTCTGAGTCCGTCCCTCTGAGGGAGTGTTATGTCATAGCCTGATTCTATTCCAGGCTCACTACTAATCTTTATCCATAGAAAAGTCAGTTATACGGTTGTTTTTTTCTTAATTAGCCCAGAGGCTTGGCTTTAATCACAATGGGGAGTCTAGGGTAAATATTGAGCTGAGTTGTGTTCTTTCCATAAATATCTGTTTATCTGCAGACAATACCGGTCAGTGGAAAACCTTGTGGGGTTAGAGCCTGACAGGCCTGCCAGTGTTGTTTCATCATTCAGGCGTCATATGGGTATTCAACCAGCTGGTTAATGTTTACTTCATCTTGTATAAAAATAAAAGCCCTCAGCACAACTATGCAAACACTTGGCAGACGGCGAAGAGGGCGTCCCTGAAGGAGACTTTATGTAAAATTGCTGGCAGGAGCTTTCACTGGCACTGTTTACAGAACAAATTATTATGCTTTGCCTTTCTCATGAGAGTCTATTTCAATCGGGCAATGTCAACTAAAAAATAAGCTAAATGAACAGAGAAAGAGAGAGACATGTCATCTGCATATATGTGTAACCTTCATAGAGAGTTAGTGCATTAATTGTTGCTCTTTCGGCATCAATCGCTTGTTACTTGGTGAATCATGCTACTATCAGCATTACTGTGCTCTTTCCATTCGTGTCCATTTGTATTGACCAACACATCCTCACTCCCAGGTCGGCCTATGTTGACGTTATGTCAAGTCCCCTGTGTCGGCTTTTTCCAACGCAAGAGGGGGGCAGCCGTGTCGGCTTTTTACAACGCAAGGGGGGCGGCCCTTAGCGTACATTTTCAACTTTCCGGGATGTCCATAGGCTTCTATATAGCTCCCTAAACGTATGTCGTAGACGACTTGAGATCGCAAGCGAATGCTACCCGAAGATCCATTCTCACAGCGTTTAGCAACCTTTTTCTTACTCAATATCAAGCCACACTTATTGTTTTTACTTCTTTATTTTAATTGAATAATGTAGGACTTTTGTTGGCGTCAGGTATGGGAAGAGTGGGGGCTCAGAATACTGAAATCTGTATCTGTATCTAGTAGGGGTGTAACGGTTCACAAACATTTCGGTTCGGTACGTACCTCGGTTTTTAGGTCACGGTTCGGTTCGGTACGTTTTCGGTACAGCAGAAAAAATTATCACAAAACATAACATATTTTTTTTAATTATTATTAAACTGTGAATAATGTATTCACTCAAATAAATGCAAAATATAATAAAATAAACATTAAGGTGCAGCATTTCGATGAACTGAAATAATCTGTATTTGAACTGTACTGTTCTAGTACTCACAAAACATAAACTATTAGTTTTGGGTTTTTAATTATTATTAAACTATGAATATTCACTCAAATAAATATAAAATATAATAAAATAAACATTAAGGTGCATCTTTTCGATGAACTGAAATAATCTGTATTTGAACTTTACTGTACTAGTACCTAAGCAGCCAGCTTGACATTATGACTTGCTTGTCATTGTATTTTCATGTTTTTTTAAAGAAAAATGTACTTGTCCACATTGCTTGCCGAAAGGGCAGATCAGCTGGCACTAGCAATGTCTCCTGCTGTGGAGAACACCCTCTCGCTAGGGACAGAGGTAGCAGATTAGTGTTGTCACGATACCAACATTTTGGTTTCGATACCGATACCAAGTCAAGAATTGCGATTCCGATTCTTTTTCGATACTTTTCTTAAAAAAAGGGAAACGCGGAATATCGGCTTTAAAATTAGGAATAACAGATGATTTTAGCAGTCAGAACAACTAAAGCAGCAGTGTTACTAAGAACAGAAACGCCAAAGAGTCACATCTAATATAAATATATATAAAAGCATTTATTTTAATTGTGTAGCAGTGAGTTTAACATTTTGGCAGCACTGTTGAGCATTTTGAAAATGTATTTTCATGCCTCTGTGCAAGGCTTAGTCTTTCTATCTTTATAGCCACTGGTGTAAAGTAACTAAATTCATAAACTCAAGTACTACTTGGGTACAATTTTGTGATACTTGTACTTTATTTAAGTATTTCAATGTTTCTTTTGCTACTTTGTACTTCTAATCCACTACAGTTCAGAAATAATGGTGTACTTTTCCTCCCCTACATGTATTTAATCCCTTTAGTTACTTCACAGATCTGGAGGAATGATGTGAAATATAATCAAGTGTTAAATCAGACTTTAGTTCCACCTGGAGTAAATCCTCAAGCTACCCTGCAGTATAAGCCATTCAAACTAGCTGCACATTTACCAGCTTTGAGAACACTTTCATGATCAATCATTATAAAACATAACATATATATTATTCTGAAATGGACCAATCTGCACAATGACTACTTTTACTGTCGCTACTTTAATACTTTTACTAGAGGAACATTTTGAATGCAGTACTTTTACTGTAACAGAGTATTCCTACACTCTGGTGCTTCTAGTACAAGACCTGAGCACTTCTACTTTTACTGTCGCTACTTTAACTATATTTTGATGATAATACTTTTGTACTTTTATTTGAGGAACATTTTGATTGCAGGATTGTTCCTACATTCTGGTACTTCTACTTTAACTCAAGTACAAGACCTGGGTACTTCTACTTTTACTCAAGTACAAGATATATACTTATACCACCGCCGTTTATAGCCTATGAAAAAAACTAATAGAAAACGAAGGCTAAAGCTAACGTTAGCAGATAGTGATGCTAGTTTGCTAGTTAAGTTTGCTCAACGATAATATTGCGACAGAAAAACTTTTCAGTGCACATCACGCTCTGCTGCTCCGACAGGGAGCTCTGCTCTGACAGGGAGCTCTGCTCTGAACACCTGAACGGCCCGTTCACAGACTTCTGGCGTCTTTTTTGTCAACAAGCCGAGGCGCAGCGGCAGTTGCACTCCCACTTGCAGCCATGCTTCTCGTTTTCTCACATGCTCTGGCAGCTAGCGCATGGCCGCGTGCACGAGAGAGGGGAGGGACTTAGAACGTGCTTGAGAGGAGCGGGACTGCAGGCACGGCTGCAGTGCAGGGAGTGGAAGCAGAGCGCTGAACACACACGACTCTTATTAAAACGGCGCTTTTTCACGGGAGTACTTTTCCCCGTCATTCTTAAAGTACCGATACTAATGAAACGGAGGAATCGTACCATTTTTAACGGCAGGGTATCGCGGTACCTTTCAAGTATCGGTACACCGTGCAACACTATAGCAGATACAGCCAGGTAGCGCTTTGCTAACATGGCAACATAAGGATATTTGCCGTTTGTAATAGCTTTGGCTCGGTCTGAAGTTTTTGCGAGTGGTGGGGGCTTAAATGCTAGCGGGAGTTGGGTTTGCACTTCAGTCTTTTGGTACCGGTGATATTCACGTTCGGGTGATGCCTTTTCAAATGAGTGTGCAAGTTTGATGTATTGCCAGCCGCGTAACCAATTTTAGTTGAACAATGCCGACAAACAGCTTTGGTTCGGTCCACCTGTCTTTGTCCGTCATCCTTGTACGTAACTGCGAAACCAAAATGTTCTCAAACCGGAGACTTCAATGATGCTGGAGGATTTTCGAGCTCAACTTTATCTGCGTTCGCCATTTCGACAGTTCCTCAAATTACTGACTACATTTGAACGCATCCCTCTGACCAGCTCGTCCAATGAAATGACTTGCTTGCTCTATGACGCGTTGAACACAATGGGAGCAAATTACTCTGAATGCTGCGACGCAGCACCTGAGATTACTTCCAAGAAGTTGTTCACGTTCTCAATTTTTTACGTTTAACGTTATTTTCATTCGGTACACTTCGGTACACACGTGTACGTGTACCGTTACACCCCTAGTATCTAGGCTATTCAATGGACGTGCCGTTGTGCAATTGCCTTGCTAGGCAACACAATAATGTACCTACTCTTCAACTACAACCCTAATTATATTTTAAAACATTTTAGAAGGCCTCACGAAATACTTTAATGTAAATTAAAATGTAAATGTGAAGGGATGTGTGTAATGTGGTGATTGACATTATTCACCCACGGATCTATGGGTTGGAGTATTGTTCCGCACAGACATTTTAGTTAACCGGACTTCCTGTTGATGTGAAATACGAAAACATTAAAAAAAAAAAAAACTTTATTCCGAGTTTGCTTGCTTTTCTCTTAGGAGGTCATCACATAACGGCATTGTAATACACGGTTCGGCTGCATTAAATATTACTATCTGCCGTAGTTCGCTATTTATAGAGCCCTGATGAGAAGACTTCTAGACAAACAGGAACAACTGTCGCCGAAAGTGAATATGTGACGTGGATCATAAATATATATATATAAAAATATGCCTCTCTGAAGAACCAGCACCTTACCGTGGTAGAGAGGTTTGTGTGCCCTGATGAACCTGGGGGCTGTGTTGTCTGGAACCTTGTGTTCCTGGTAGGGTCTCCCATGGCAAATTGGTCTCAGGCAAGGGGCCAGACTAAGATTGGTTCAAAAGACCTCATGAAAGACGACACAGGAAGTGAGGATACCCGGCCCGGAGGAAGCCCGGGGTCCCCTTCTGGAGCCAGGCCCAGAAGGAGGACTCGTCGGCGAGCGTCTGGTGGCCGGGCTTGCCACGGAGCCCGGCCCGAAAAGGCAACGTGGGCAACACCTCCGCTTCTCCGTCCCGCGGGCCCACCACCTACGGGAAACATCGATGGAGTCGGGTGCGCTGCCAGAAGGGTGGCAGTGAAAGCGGAGGGTCTCGACGGACCAGACCCGGGCGGCAGAAGCTGGCTTTGGGGATGTGGAACGTCACCTCTCTGGGGGGGAAGGAGCCGGAGCTTGTGCGGGAGGTGGAGCGGTACCAGTTGGATCTGGTTGGGCTCACCTCTACGCACAGCGTCGGCTCTGGAACCTTACTTCTGGATCGGGGTTGGACTCTATTCTTCTCCGGAGTTGCTCAAGGTGTGAGGCGCCGGGCGGGTGTGGGGATACTCACAAGTCCCCGGTTAGGTGCTTCGTTGTTGGAGTTTACCCCAGTGGACGAGAGGGTCGCCTCCCTACGCCTGCGGGTTATGGGGGGGAAAACTCTGACTGTTGTGTGTGCTTATGCACCCAACAGCAGTTCAGAGTATTCGGCCTTCTTGGAGACCCTGGAAAGAGTCCTGTATGGGGCTCCTGAAGGGGACTCCTTAGTCTTGCTGGGAGACTTCAACGCACATGTGGGCAATGATGGAGACACTTGGAGGGGCGTGATTGGGAGGAACGGCCCCCCTGATCTGAACCGGAGTGGTGGTTTGTTACTGGACTTCTGTGCTAGTCATGGATTGGCCATAACAAACACCATGTTCGAACATAAGGATGCTCATAAGTGTACGTGGTACCAGAGCACCCTAGGCAGAAGGTCCATGATCGATTTCGTTATCGTATCATCGGACCTGAGGCCGTATGTTTTGGACACTCGGGTAAAGAGAGGGGCGGAGTTGTCAACTGATCACCATCTGGTGGTGAGTTGGGTCGAGTGGCGGGGGAAGCCTCTGGATAGACCTGGTAAGCCCAAACGTGTAGTTCGGGTGAACTGGGAACGTCTGGAGGAGGCCCAAGTTCAGGAGGCCTTCAACTCATACCTCCGGCGGAGCTTTTCGGGCATTCCTGTGGAGGTTGGGGACATTGAACCAGAGTGTTCGGTGTTCAAAGCCTCTATTGCCGAAGCCGCGGTGGGGAGCTGTGGTCTCAAGGTCCTAGGTGCCTCAAGGGGCGGTAACCCTCGAACCTCCTGGTGGACACCGGTGGTCAGGGAAGCCGTCCGACTGAAGAAGGAGGCCTTCAGGGATTTGTTATCCCGGGGGACTCCCGAGGCAGTTGCAAGGTACCGACAGGCCCGAAGGGCAGCAGCCTCATCCGTGGCCGAGGCAAAGCAGCGGGTGTGGGAGAAGTTTGGAGAAGAAATGGAGAAGGACTTTCGGGCGGCACCAAAGTTGTTCTGGAAAACTGTCCGATACCTCAGGAGGGGGAAGCAGGGAACCATCCAAGCTGTGTACAGTAAGGATGGGACGTTGTTGACCTCAACTGATGGAGTGTTGGGGCGTTGGAAGGAACACTTTGAGGAACTCCTGAACCTGACAACTCCGCCCTCTATGTTAGAGGCAGAGCTGGAGTATGACGGGGGATCAACACCAATCTCCCGGTGGGAGGTGACTGAGGTCGTTAAACAACTCCACAGTGGCAAAGCTCCGGGGGTGGATGAGATCCGCCCGGAAATGCTGAAGGCTCTGGGTGTTGAGGGACTGTCATGGTTGACACGTCTCATCAACGTTGCGTGGAAGTCGGAAACAGTACCGAAGGAGTGGCAGACCGGGGTGGTGGTCCCCCTTTTCAAAAAGGGGGATCAGAGGGTGTGTGCCAATTACAGAGGCATCACACTACTCAGCCTCCCCGGGAAAGTTTACTCCAAGGTACTTGAAAGGAGGGTCAGGCCGATTGTCGAACCTCAGATTGAGGAGGAACAATGCGGATTCCGTCCTGGTCGTGGAACGACGGATCAGCTTTTTACTCTCGCAAGGATCCTGGAGGGGGCCTGGGAGTACGCTTATCCGGTCTACATGTGTTTTGTAGACTTGGAGAAGGCGTATGACCGGGTTCCCAGGGAGGTACTGTGGGAGGTGCTGCGGGAGTATGGGGTGAGGGGGTCTCTACTCAGGGCCATCCAATCTCTGTACTCCCAAAGCGAGAGCTGTGTCCGGGTCCTCGGCAGTAAGTCGGACCCATTTCCAGTGAGGGTTGGCCTCCGCCAGGGCTGCGCTTTGTCACCAATCCTGTTTGTAATATACATGGATCGGATTTCGAGGCGTAGTCGTGGGGGGGGGGGGTCTGCAGTTCGGTGGAGTAAGGATTGCACCACTGCTTTTTGCAGATGATGTGGTTCTGATGGCTTCATCGGTCTGCGACCTTCAGCACTCACTGGATCGGTTCGCAACCGAGTGTGAAGCGGCTGGGATGAGGATCAGCACCTCCAAATCTGAGGCCATGGTTCTCAGCAGGAAACCGATGGACTGTCCACTCCAAGTAGGGAATGAGTCCTTACCCCAAGTGAAGGAGTTCAAGTATCTCGGGGTCTTGTTCTCGAGTGAGGGAACAATGGAGCGTGAGATGGGCCGGAGAATCGGAGCAGCGGGAGCGGTACTGCAGTCGCTTTACCGCACCGTTGTGACGAAAAGGGAGCTGAGTCAGAAGGCAAAGCTCTTTGTCTACCGGGCCATTTTCGTTCCTACCCTCACCTATGGTCATGAAGGATGGGTCATGACCGACAGAACGAGATCGCGGATACAAGCGGCCGAGATGGGTTTCCTCCGCCGGGTGGCTGGTGTCTCCCTTAGAGATAAGGTGAGAAGTTCGGTCATCAGGGAGGGACTCGGAGTTGAGCCGCTCCTCCTTCGCGTCGAAAGAAGCCAGTTGAGGTGGTTCGGGCACCTAGTTAGGATGCCACCTGGGCGCCTCCCTAGGGAGGTGTTCCAGGCACGTCCAGCTGGGAAGAGACCAAGGGGTAGACCTAGGACCAGGTGGAGGGATTATATCTCTTCGCTGGCCTGGGAGCGCCTTGGGATCCCCCAGTCAGAGCTGGTTGATGTCGCCAGGGAAAAGAAAGTTTGGGGCTCTCTGCTGGAACTGCTACCCCCGCGACCCGACCACGGATAAGCGGGAGAAGATGGATGGATGGATGGATGGATGGATCATAAATATATCAGCAATTAAACAAAATCTTCAATTTCTCTTCACACAATAAGTCTCCTTGCCGTATCAATACTAATTCGGCTGACTTTTATATTTGATCCAATCAATATATTGGTATATTTACACCATAACGGCGCACAGCTGATAGAAAGGGACACCTGGTGGTTAAAGCACATTATTGAAATGTATTATTTGTATTATTAGATATTAATAGGAGACACAGACAGACAAACTAATAAGGCTTTATTTAAACTTTTTTTTTTCCTTAAACTGTGGGTTTTCTCTGGAAGTTTTTCCTTGTACGATGTGAGGGTCTAAGGATAGAGGGTGTCGTTTTTATCATACTGATATTCTGAACAATCTGTGCTATTGTATTTTCTGTAAAGTGTCTCTACTGTAGGCTATTTTTATTATATGTACAGCACTTTGGCTCGACCAAAAATCGTTTATAAATGTGCTATATAAATAAAACTTGATTTGATTTGATTTGAAACATTAAAGAATACTTTAGGTTAAGGTCTTATTTTGAATAAGAAAAAAGCTTTGGGGGTATAAATATTAAGCCTGACAAAGTACTAATATATTGCTTTCCTGCAATGTTAACTACTGTATGTTTAAGCACTTATTTTAACTGATATTATATTATACTCTTATAAGATGTATGTAGATAGTATAAGAAATGTGCAGTTTAATGGTGGAGGTATACACACATATTGATAGATGTTGTAATGCACTGTTGAGGAACCTGCGACCCAACTTTGTAATCTCCGACCTTGTCAGGTATTGAACAATCAATAAATAAAGAACACAGAATTATTAAATAAAACACAGAATTTGTGTGATTATATTAAATGATTTACAAATAAACACCACTGCATATTTACAACTGTTACACATGCTGATGTAACGCAAATGTTTCCAACGTGGGATCAATAAAGTATATCTTATCTTAAGATGATCGATGGCTACTGCCATATTTGAAAAATGTGCCTCTGAACCTTGACAAGTGCATGTTTCAGGCTTATCAATGAACAACAGGAGGGGTCACAGACATACAGTAAGACCAGAGCTTAAATAAAGCTCTTCTGACCTTAGCTGTCATGTGGGTATATATTAATGCTGCCCATTATGGGCACAAGCAATTTTCACCCATTTATTAATTATATGTTTTAAATTGAGTGTTTCCTATCCCCTAAACCTCCAGGGATGTACACAGTTTAATACTGGCAACTTCTTATTATGGGAAATATGAAAACGTCTTTTAAAACTACAATTCCCAGAGACGTGCCATAGAAGTTAAACATATTGCGAAACACACAATAGCCAGCATGTGTAGTTCTGGGGATGGGGTGGGGGAGGGGGGGGAGGGTGGACCCGTTCAAATCCAGTTTTGGACAGTCTGCCGTGGTTCCATCCCATTTCAAAGTGCTGTTCGACGCTCGGCGTAACCCTCGGCGCACACTCAAACATCCAATCACAGAGCTTGAGGACTATCACAGGGTTTGTCAAGCGAAGCGGAGAGAATACTTACTTCCGGGTGTAAAATTCTCTAAAGCAACTACTATGAGCTGCTCCGACCCTCGGTCCTAACGGACTCCAACTTGTGTTTATTAATCAAACAAATAAATAAACACAAGGGTAATTATGTGTTATTGTTGAGTAAATAGCAGTGTGTGGTTTAGAAAAGAATACAAAATTAGAAGGAAAAAACTATGAAACAATACAGATTTCAGTATTCTGAGCCCCTACTCTCCCCATACCTGACGGCAACAAAAGTCCTACATTATTCAATTAAAATAAAGAAGTAAAAACAATAAGTGTGGCTTGATATTGAGTAAGAAAAAGGTTGATAAACGCTGTGAGAATGGATCTTCAGGTAGCATTCGCTCGCGATCTCAAGTCGTCTACAACATACGTTTAGGGAGCTATATAGAAGCCTATGGACATCCCGGAAAGTTGAAAATGTACGCTAAGGGCCCCCCCTTGCGTTGGAAAAAGCCGACACGGCCGACCCCCCTCTTGCGTTGGAAAAAGCCGATACAGGGGACTTGACATAACGTCAACATAGGCCGACCTGGGAGTGAGAATGTGTTGTATTGACAGAATATGAATTTGGTCTAGCAATCATCGGGTCTATTTTGAAAATGTATTTGGTCTTCGCATGTTTTCCGAATTGTCGATTTTGGATTAGGTCCCAACCTCCTTTTTTTTTAAGGTGAAAAACATTTATTTCAAGACAATTAATTATCTGAACTGGATTGATTAGATGATGGCAAAATACTTGTATTGTACAGTATAGTTGTGTATTTAATACAGTGCTGATGTTGAGTCTAGTTTTTGCCAGAGTGATAAATCATTGAGCAGAAATTAATAAACGCTGTCCATGAAGTTCTAGAGACCTTTTCTTTGGTTAAATAATGAGTTTTATTTTATGAATAAAATTGCCCCCTGTCTCAAAACGCATCTAAAACAGATTTAACATGAGTTAGGGACACCATCAACAAGCTGAACAGCTGTATAAGCAGCCGCTGCATGTGGGGAGTACCTGTTAATGTGTTATTGGATTAACAGGGTTCATGGGATGTGTGTCAGCATGAGGATGATGGGATATTGTGGCCCATTGAATGTGACACTGCCAGGGCTTCCCTTCTTTACTCCTCAGCTCCGAGGGCCACAGCACTGCGGCACTAAACTTCTGGCTGTCCTCTGATTTAATGGCATTATCAACAGAGCACAGACTGTGCCTTTACGCTTCCCTGCTGAATCCTCCCTCCTGCTCTTAGACTATTCAGCTCTGTGGTTTCTTCTACAAAAGAAGAAAATTAGGGTTCTAGGGGATGGATGGAAGCAGAGCTAATAAGAAAGGAGGGATAGGGACCGCACCTACAGGGTAACTTGGAGAGGGTCCAAGTCCGACCCTTGTCAATTAACTACAGGGGTCCCTCAGGGCTCCGTTCTTGGTCCCCTCCTCTTCTCCCTGTACACAAACTCGCTCGGATCTGTCATTAGCCCGCATGGTTTTTCATACCACTGCTACGCTGACGACACCCAACTAATTCTGTCCTTTCCCCGCTCAGAGACCCAGGTGGTCGCACGCATCTCTGCTTGTTTAGCTGACATCTCTCAGTGGATGTCCGCTCATCATCTCAAGCTCAACCTTGACAAAACTGAAGTGCTTTTCCTTCCGGGAAAAGATTGTCCCACTCTTGACCTGACCATCAACATCGGCACCTCTGTTGTCTCCCCAACCCAGACTGCAAGGAATCTGGGTGTGATCCTGGATAACAACCTGTCCTTCACTGAAAATATCGCTGCTACAACCCGCTGCTGCAGATACACGCTTTTCAACATCAGGAAGATACGTCCCCAGCTAACCCAGAAAGCGACACAGGTTCTGGTCCAGGCTCTCGTCATCTCACGCCTGGACTACTGCAACTCCCTCCTGGCTGGTCTACCTGCATGTGCCATCCGACCTCTGCAGCTCATCCAGAATGCAGCGGCTCGTCTGAGTCTTCAACCTTCCTAAATTTTCCCACACCACTCCGCTCCTCCGCTCCCTCCACTGGCTTCCGGTAACTGCTAGAATTCACTTCAAGACACTGGTACTTGCGTACCATGCTGCGAATGGATCTGGCCCTTCCTACATCCAGGACATGGTTAAACCGTACACCCCAGCGCGTGCACTTCGCTCTGCATCAGCCAAACGACTCGCTGCACCCTCGCTGCGAGGGGGACCCAAGTTCCCATCAGCAAAAACACGTGGGTTTGCTATCCTGGCTCCTAAATGGTGGAATGAGCTCCCCATTGACATCAGGACGGCAGAAAGCTTACACACCTTCCGGAGCAGACTGAAAACTCATCTCTTTCGACTCCACTTCGAGTGATAGAATGAGTAACAAAGAACTGCTAACAGAGCACTTATATACTAATAAAGGACTGGCTTATCTAAAGCCAGTTGAGTAGCACTTGAAATGATTGGCTCTATGAAACCTGATGTACTTATATGATTCTGTTTTCCTCAAGGTTGTGTCTTCCTGGTCGAATGTACTTATTGTAAGTCGCTTTGGATAAAAGCGTCAGCTAAATGCAATGTAATGTAATGTAATGGATATGGATTTTTCAGTTTTGGACTTAAGGTAAGAATCATTCTGTTACATGTGCCATAGAGAGAACAGTGAGAGTCCTCCAGCGCCCTGTAGTTAACAGCAGCGGCTGTATAACAATGTCTCACAGGCTCAGAGTTACCTCTGCTCTCAGTCGTCATCTGAAAAATGTAGTGGAACTTCAACCAAGACCCAGGGTCATCCATCCAAGTGAAATGCGCATCCATGACCTTTTATGAGGCTTTTATTATGCATAGGGTGGGCTTAAACCGATTCTGCTGTAATAAAATATCCCTCGTAATTAAATCATGGTGTCAGTGTTCTTATTACATTTTGTTCAGTTCCTGTGTTCTTCAAATATGCAAAACTGAGGCAGGGAAATGAGATTTCTCAGAGTTTAGATTACGCAGTATCTATTATACGAGAATGTTTTGTGGGTTCATATTAATATAGGAATTTACATTTAGATTGAGAGTAAGGAGAGTGAAGAAAAGAAGAAATGAGAATGGCATATAAGTGGATACACATACAATGAAATGAAAGAGGTGCAGTGAAGGGAAAGGAGTTTAATTCAGGAAGAATCTCACCAGTGGTTTCCACGATGCCTTCGAGGATAACGACAATCTCAAACTGTTCGTTCATGAGGGAGCGCTGGGATAAGTCGAAAAAAGGGCTCTTGGGATTGATTTCGTGGCAAATAGTGAGAGGTGAAACCAAGAAGAGCTGGTCTGCTCCTGTCCCAAAACCAACATCCAGTTCACACTGGTCCAGAGGCAGGAACTCGCCCTCAGGGGTCTGACGAGACTGAGAGGCAGGAAAGAGAGACAGAGAGAGAGAAAGAGAGAGTTGAAAAGAAGAAGACAGACGGAAGAGCCAAGAAAGTAAAAATAAAAGACAGAAAATAGTCAAAATTGTTAGTACTGACGGATCAATATATAAGCAACAAGGGGTAATTATAAAATTAATTTAATATGAGGGATCTTAAAGTGATTAATCAGAGATTCTAAGTTTACATTTTTTTATTTTGTCTTAGCTTTACTTTCTTGTGAATGATTGGATACGTTTACCACTGCTTGTCTCAAACTGCAACTTAAATGAGAACAAGTAAGAGAATGAGAAGTTTGGTAGAAATTATGATAACTCATAGACGGCTTCAACGCGACAAGAATCCCCATCCAGGCATAGGCACTGGATATTTATGCGTAAAAGCGCATTTAATTTGCAATTTTTTTCAAGTAGCCTATAAGGTATCAAAAAATGGAACTGCAATGGTAAAGTAATAGAAGCACCTCTACATTAACATTCAGTCTCAAAGTGTGATTACTCAACATATATCACCCTCCTGGAAAGCTGATGAAAGATATTTTCTCCCCACATATCTTTGAATTTCATTATTTCCATTTTATCTAGAAAAGAGATGCAACAATCTAAGGATTTATGGATTGACTGGGGAGGTCGAGATTGGAAACGTGCAAAAGTTGAACTGTTTATTGGAGGATTTTTAAACGTATCCCCTGAGCTCAATTTGGGGATCTCAAGAGCCAAAACATGGTGCTTGGAAAAAAAATCTAGTTTCAAGGGAAGCAGAGGAATATCATGCTCAGCCTCTTCCTCCAGAGCAGGGTGATGGTATATAACTTAACCTCAGATGCAACAGTCGGCCTGCACGCTAAACAAAGCTAAATCGACTTTGATAAAATGGCTCTGTGGGACACAACCTTTGATGACTTTTAAATCATGTTTATAGTATCCCTGACAACATATGGGAATATTAGCAAAAATGGGTGGGGTCTGCAACAGTAAACATTTCTAATGATCCCCTGGATCTAACTAATGAATGTATCTGTGATTGTGATCTGTTAATTACATCCAGTAATTTAATGTTTATAATCATCTGTTTTTCTTCTGCTTCGTTGAATCGTATCGTGTCGGATTATATATTTATGATAAGAAAGACTACTTATATTTCTTAAAAATGAATAATACATATATATATTTGTGCCCTGTTAGCAGTGGCCACAGAATATGTGCTTCACTCACATTTTTAGAAGAACTTGCATGTATGAAATAGCCGTGTTTGGACAGGAATGGCCCACTGAGTGTTAACTGGTGCAGAAGCATTTAATTGCCCAGATGAGGCTCAAACACCGCACCAAAGCCCTGAATGTGTTTTTCTTCTTTCCTGTCTTATTCTGTCTAATCAATCTGTTCACCTGTTCTCCTCGTTTGCCTTAGCTGCCTGTGTTACCCTGCATTCACCCTTAAATGTTGGGCCATCTTCTTACATCTGCTGTCAGAGAGAGGCTTGTGGATTTTATATAACCTATGTGAAAGTATAAAAACTTGAAGGAATGGCCGACCCCTTTTTAAAGAAATAATGAAACTTGTTGCCATGCCATTAAAGAGAAAACATCTGACCTGCAAAGGTCATCTTTGCAAATCAACACCTTTGAGATAACGAGGAGCCGGAGGATTTCCATAAGCATAAGATAAGTACGTTTATTCTGTTTTCAATGTAAGCGTTTATTTTTTCTACTTAAAATAACATCACAAAGAGGAAATTACAACAACAAAAACAGTTTATTTTTCTTATAATAATTTGAAAGCAAAAGATTTTTCCTAAATCACATCCAACCATTAATTAGTGACTAGCCACCCACCCACACCAGGCTTGGAATTTCGTCATTTTAGGGGCAAGGCCATTTGGCCTTCCCGTTCACATTTTTTTTAAGGGCACAAAGGCCACATGACAGGGCACAAAGGCTGTTTGGTTAAATTACGCTGGTCAATCAACATGACTGAAAAGTGTAGCACTAACGTCAACACCAGTCGTTTTACACATTTACACATTTGTTGCAATAATTTATGCACTAACTACATTACTACTTGTACTACAACATTTTAATCATCAGTTCTTCCTCATTTTCCTCAATTGTTCATATTTGGTTTATTAAAATAATGATATTGTGGTCATTGTTAAAAAATGTCTGCTATTATTATGAGTATTATTATTTGTATAATGCACTTTCTGCCTTCCTGTCATCAGGAGTTAGAAATGTAATGGCTATGTAATTGATTTGATTAGAACCTTCATTATCCTAAACTGCTGGGACATTTCGCCAATACCTTTATATTGTCTACTCTTCACTTACTTGTCAGCGTAGGTCGGCATTGATGTACAGAGCCGACAGAAGACCTTGTTTATACTGGCATCATATTGAGAGGTGCAGTGACGCGTCCTGAAACCAGGAAGTAAGCTGCTGGTTCCCTCCACAAAAAGCAATGGAATTTCTCCACAGGGTTTTGGAAAATAGCTGGAAATAAGGTCTGTGGAAAACAAACCTGTTTGATAAATGCACGTTTTGTTCAGCCGGATAATCTTCACATGTCTACCCTACTTTTATAATTTTCGAATCATAAATCTAATCGATAGATTATAAAAGGGTTTTAGGACGCGGCACTGCAGCCAACTCCCTGTCACTCCTTTAACTCCTCCGGTGACTTTCTTTTATTTGAAGATTGTTTTTTGCACGGCGCTTGGCCGGTTACCGCTCGTATTAAAAACATTTTGGCGAATGGTTAGGTGGCGCGATAGTCTGTAGTGAAGAAGGAGCGCCCTCCCGCTCACGGGAGCCTGCTCGCGATGTGCTCCGCAGCAAACAGCTGTTTTCTGCGGAGCACATCGCGAGCAGCAAACAGCTGTTTGCTTTTCCCCCCAACAACGACAACGGACTCACGAAACGCTATGTTGTAGCGTTGATAAACCACACAATTTAACTAAATTGCTAGTCAAAATACCAATACCACAGGATATTTTGTTTACCTTTGACAGGGGCACAAAGGCCACTTTGGCCGTGAATTGCATTTTTTTTAAGAGGGCATCACGGCCAAAGTGCGGGGCAACGACGGCCATGGCCGTCGTGGCCGTCGTGAAATTCCCACCCTGACCCACACATTCATTCTCACAACAGTTCATACAAAACTCGCAACCCTCTTCTATACAACTCTTTCTGCCTTTTTCTGGATCTTTTGTTCTTGTTCATGCCAAAATACTCAATATTTGAAATTTTTTTTTCTACATGGTGTTCCACTTTTATTACTGATCCATTTTCATTTCCATTTTTTTCTGGTCCAACATTGATAACAAAAAATATATATATTATTATTAGTAGTCAATAGTTTTGAAAGAGTGGAAGATAAGAAAGATAGAGATTCATGTGAGGTTTTAGGGTGTGAGCATATTATTTTAATTCATAAATAAATTGGCTTCTCTATATTTCTGGTTCTGTCTTCCAACCAGACCTGACTGCCGCAGCTCACATTCGGAGCACAACTACACCCTGACCTCGCAGTGACATTACCCCCCCTAGCGTATAGCTCCCTAGAAGCTAAATATGAATGAAGTGTGAGTAAACAGGCTTTGCTTTCCCAGAAAATATTGCTTTCTATTTCTATATCCTGTGAATATCAATGAGCTGCTCTCCTGGATTTTTGTTGGAAAACCACTTTCACGTCAGCGGGGCATTGTTCAAGTGCATACAGGCCAATGATTACTCTTTAGGTGGATGTGGGATATGTCATGCTAGCTCAGGGAAATTCTGCTTTTCTCTTTCTGTCTTCCTTGCTTAAGATTAAAATGATGGATGACTGTATGCCAACATTGACAGGCAAAGCTCCTTACACAGACCGCTCTGGCACTCTCCTGCTTCTCCTTCACAAAGATCCTTAGAAAGCTGAGCTTGTATTAGGGATGGGAATTTGAAAGCAAATGTATATTCGAATATTCGACCCCTACATGATACATACATGTTCAAATAAGTGTAGAAACCAAGTCGAATTTGTCAAATGTATTGAACTGGTGATCACAGTTTGACAGCTATAAACCTACAGCTTTCATGTGTGAAGGCGGTTCACAATCAGGCCAGCTGTAGAGAAGACCCTCTCAGCTGGAACGGAGGTTGCGGGTATAGCATGTATAAATAAGTTTAATTTGGCATAGTTTGACCTCTACACCGCACTCACTAACCTGGTCGAAATATTTCCACACATTACTCCTTTTTGACGCCATGTCTGTGAAGGACTCTTCTTAGAGTGTAAATAATTACCGGACTATGACTGGTAAAATATGTTGATTACCGGCAAAACTAAATCTCTCCTGTCAAAATGTCTATGTACTTTGCCGCCACACACGGTTGCCAAGCAGCGCTTATTATTGTTTAGGCTGGCCACTCATGTGTCGCGAGTGTTGACAGGGGGCGGGGGAGCACGCTCATGAACTGTTAGCGCCGGAACCTCGCAACGGCTGCGGAGCGCATTTGCGCCACATTTGGGCCTAAGATGAGGTTTGAGTCTGCGTGATCTGCGTGTAGGGAGGGGCAGCAGCTATATCATTGGCTAGAACTAGCTAGATCTGATGGATTTGGACATAAACGCGAGTGAAGTATAACCGGACGCGAGAGAGAGAGATCAGCACCTGCAGCTCTGCCCGCTGTGACGGCCCGTCCACACTACAGCGTCGACAGCGTCGAAAACTCCAATCTGCCCATTCACTTTCAATGGGGTGACGTCACGTTGCCTCGCTTTTTCGCCGAACTGAATTGTGGGTAGCAGAGCGGTCCGTCTCCGGCGTCAGAAGTTGAACAATGTTCAACTTCTGACGCCGGAATAGCCAGCGCCAGCAAATCAAATCCCGTTTCTGAAAATCTGACAGCTGAAGCCGTAGCCAATCAAACCGCGTCTAAGCTGGGAGAGATATCCCGCCGTTCATTTCTATATTTCAAAAAAAGTTGGAGGAGAAACTAACTATCGCCGTAGCAATCACCCGGTTTTGTATGACTAGACCCTCTTCACCTACCGGGATACAAACCGGAGGAACCAGGCATGGAGGGAGGTGGCAGAGACAGTGGGTGAAACTGGTAGGTTTTCGCCTGTTTGGGGAGTTTATATATATATTGCTCCCATAAAATCCCCGGGGTTTTTTGCTTTGTATGTCGGGGGCGGGAGATTCATGTGATTGGTTGTTGGTCGTGTTGCTTGAATACAATCCCCAAGCTCCAGACACGCCCAGCTCCAAGCTTTTTTTGAAGCTGTAGTGTGGACGCTCCGTAGGGACCGGTGAGCGGAGCAAAACACACCTTTAGACGTCACCTAACACATTTAGCTATGGCACTGTCGTATACATTGAATTATTCAATTTGATAATATGTAATCAACTTAGGCATCCCTCCCACAAAAAAAAATTAATAATAACAAAAAAATATATATATATATTCATAACTCATATTCGAATACATGAATAATTATTCGAATACCTGAATCATTTTGAATATTCGAATATTCGATTAATCGTTCCCATCCCTAGCTTGTATACAGTTGTATGTAAATACCACACTAACAAATGATCTGATTTATCTCACTGAGCTCTGATGAATCAAAACCAACTTGTGGAAAATCCATATTTAATTATCCTTTTGGGTGATATTGCGGCAAGAACACCTGTACACAATAACTGCTCATTATCATTATAAAGGCATTGTGGCTCTGATACAGTTGTGTGAATGATGTTCATGGATGAAGACAGGTGATAAATACAAATGGATGACAAATGAAAGCTTTAGCGCAAGTTCAATAAGGAAGACCTAACATGAGTCACTTACACGTCACTCTATTGCTCCCTTCCCCCCGCATTAAATACAAGGGTGTCACCCCTCAGCAGCCAATTGCTGCACAGGCTAAATTCCTTAAATACCTGCTCTTCCTCCCTGTCAGTTGTCATTTCAGGTGACTACACGCCGTGGTAGTACTACAATACTCCTCCTCATGAGAAAAACCGTAAGAAAACAATTAGCTCAAGATGTCCAATTCGGACAATTCGGAACTCGAACCTTCTCTGGAAGTCTCCGATACCGGTTCGGCTCCCCACAGCGGCTTACCAACAGATGCAGACTTCCTCATCGCCCGGCTCCTGCAGCAGGGAATTCCCACAGCCCCAGGCCTCACTCTCTCTCAACTCCGAGAGCTCTCGGACCAGGTCTCCAGCGTAGCTCCCCAGTCCGGGGCAGCAGCTCCAGTCAGCTCCCCAGAGAGCAGGGCGAGGACGCGGCCGCAGCCGCGGAGGTAAAAAAAGGGCAGGAAATCGAGCCCTCCAGGATCCCGTCCACCTCCAAAATCCACCCCTTCCCAGGCTCGCCAGTCCGGGAGTGTCACACCCCTTACGGCCCGTCTACACTACAGCGTCGAAAGCTCCAATCTGCTCCAATCTGCCCATTCACTTTCAATGGGGTGACGTCACGTAGCCGCGCTTTTTCGCCGAACTGAATTGTGGGTAGCAGAGCGGTCCGTCTCAGGCGTCTCAGGCGACAGAAGTTGAACAATGTTCAACTTCTGTCGCCTGAGACGCCGGAGTAGCCAGCGCCAGCCAATCAAATCCCGTTTCCCAAAATCTGACAGCTGAAGCCGTAGCCAATCAAACCGCGTCTAAGCTGGGAGAGATATCCCGCCGTTCATTTCTATATTTCAAAAAAAGTCGGAGGAGAAACTAACTATCGCCGTAGCAAATCACCGGTTTTGTATGACCAGACCCTCTTCACCTACCGGGATACAAACTGGAGGAACCAGGCATGGAGGGAGGTGACAGAGACAGTGGGGGAAACTGGTAGGTTTTCGCCTGTTTGGGGAGTTTATATATATATATTGCTCGCATAAAATCCCCGGGGGGTTTTGCTTTGTATGTCGGGGGCGGGAGATTCATGTGATTGGTTGTTGGTCGTGTTGCTTGAATAAAATCCCCAAGCTCCAGACACGCCCAGCTCCAAGCTATTTTTGGAGCTGTAGTGTGGACGCTCCGTTATGGAAGTAGCGTGGCCAGCTCCCTGCAATTCTTTCACACACACGGGTATTGGGCCGAGTGCGACACCGTACTTCCAGTATCCGCCATTTCACGCGAGGTGCAAGCAGAATATCATAGTCTATTGCCTTAATCAATATCTAGTCAACTCTAAAATACCACATATATGCAATGGCATGATAATATTGTGACAAGTGGGGTATTCACCTGGTGTTTTCAGAAATTAGACGTAGATGCAGCCAAAATCGACGAAGGCCACTTTCAAGGTTCGTTTTTCCATACATCTGCAGGCAGTCTGTAAGGGCAATCCACACAGCTCTAGTTTACGCTGGTAACGACCTAGAGCACACCCCTCAAGTCCAGAGATGTAATCCGAAGACATGCAGCGATTTCAAAGCACCCAAGGACACCTTACAATGCATAACATATTCCAAGGAAAGGTTTTAAGACAGTACAAAGAATGCAGTCTGGGTGAGTTTTTTATGTGTGGTGCAGATGAGAGAGCTGTCCAGAACAACACACTCTCACTCCCTAAGCGTCCAGGAGCGACGTTTGGTCAGTGTCCGTGGTGTCCAATTGTGATGCTCCCAGGCTCCTTCAGCGTCATAAAGGGACGCAAATAGCTTTCAACTGATTGCAATGTATTCCCATCTGCGTCGGGATTTGACGCTCATGGAAGCACGGCATTCGTTTGTGTAGGCTGCCCTTAAAGGTAATGTGAGCGTCCATTCCCATTGGATAACGGAGAATTGTACACCCGGATGTAAGTATTCCCCTTACTGTCGATTGATTTTACAGTGATATCTGCATGTTAGAACGGGGTACAAAAATACTGGACTCAAATGCGACGGCTCAGATTTTAATGAAAATATAAAACAAAGTTTTAACAAAAAATCACTCAAGCGAGGACAAAACAAAACTTCTCGATTTCAAACAAACAAAACTCTTCTCTCTGGTTTTAACGCTGGGTCTCTGGACATGGAAGCACACTGAAACAAGACGAACTGGCACAAGACAAAGGGAGACAAGGACTATTTATACATGAGGGAATAGGGACCAGGTGGAAACAATCAGGGGCGGGGCAGACACTGACGATGACGGAAAATCACCCAAAGTGAGGAATTAACAGGACCTGAAAGGAAAGACAAGAGGTAAGTACAAAATAAAACAGGAAATGGGAAAACGAGACATGACATGAAATAGACAGACAAGACATGAAGTAACAAGAAAACGTGACTCTACATAGAAACCTTACTAGACTTGGAATTACATACCTGACTAAACATGAAGTGACCGACATAAAACAAACACGACTAACACAATTGACGAGACACCACAGTACCCCCCCCTCTAGGGACTGCTCCGGAAGTCCCAGACCCTCCTGGACGATCCTGATAAAAGTCAGTGATCAAACTCCGATCTACAATGAAGCTTGCAGGGACCCATTGTCTTTCTTCGGGACCGTAACCAACCCAGTCCACGAGGAATTGTTTCCCTCGACCACGGTTACGGACTCCAAGCAGTTTCTTAACAGTGTAGACAGGACCACCATCAACCATCCGGGGAGGCGGTGGGGGCTTAGAGGCGGGCACCAGAGGACTCTCTCTTACAGGCTTGACCTTCCCCACATGAAACGTCGGATGGACTTTGAGCGACCTGGGTAGACGTAAGCGCACAGACACTGGGTTAATCACCTTAGACACCTGGAAAGGACCCACGAACCTTGGGGCTAGCTTTCTGGACATGACATGAAGGGGTAAGTCTTTGGTAGCCAGCCAAACGCTTTGTCCAGGCCTATAGGATGGAGCAGGTCTGCGATGCCGATCCACCACCTTCTTCATCTGGCTGGCACTGCGCAGGAGAGCACGACGAGCACCTGCCCAGATCCGGCGGCACCGACGGACCATGGCGTGTGCCGACGGGACCGTGACCTCACCTTCATTGGCAGGGAACAAGGGTGGCTGATAACCATAAACACACTGGAAAGGAGTAAGTCTAGTAGCTGCGGTGGGCAGTGTGTTGTGAGCATACTCGACCCACACCAGGTGCTTGCTCCACGATGCCTGGTTCTGGGAAACGAGACACCGCAAACAGGTCTCCAGCTCCTGGTTGATCCGCTCTGATTGGCCATTGGACTGCGGGTGGTAACCCGAAGACAAGCTGACGGTGGCACCCAGGAGATGGCAGAACTCCTTCCAAAAACCTGAGATGAACTGGGGGCCTCGGTCCGATACGATATCCCTGGGAAAACCATGAATGCGGAAAACTTCACGTAACATGACCTCTGCCATTTCTTTGGCAGAGGGGAGCTTGGGTAATGCAATGAAATGTGCCATCTTACTGAATCTGTCCACCACCGTCAGGACGGTGGTGTTTCCCTCGGAAACGGGTAATCCAGTGACGAAGTCCATGGAGAGGTGTGACCATGGACGATGTGGAACAGGAAGAGGCTGCAGCAGACCCATCTGAGCTTGTTTGGAGGTCTTGTTTCTGGCACAAACGGTGCAGGCTGCCACATACTCTGCCACCTGTTTCTCCATAGCCGGCCACCAGAAACGTTGCTTTATCATAAAGATTGTGCGTTTAACCCCCGGATGACAGGTGAGCAAAGACGTGTGAGCCCAGTGAATTACCTGTGAGCGAACAGAAACAGGTACAAACAACCTATTTTGCGGGCAACCACTAGGAGCCGGGCTCTCACCATGTGCTTGCTTCACCACAGATTCTATTTGCCATGAAACTGCCCCAACCACACAATGAAGTGGAAGGATGCTTTCAGGTTTTTTGGCAGCAGGTTCAGGCTCGTACATGCGTGACAAAGCATCTGGTTTCACATTTTGAGAGCCTGGTCTGTATGACAAGGTGAAGTTAAAGCGACTAAAAACCAATGACCATCTAGCCTGGCGTGGGTTTAGTCTTTTGGATTTTCTAATGAATTCCAGGTTCTTGTGATCAGTCCATACTATAAATGGTTGTTCCGCCCCCTCTAACCAATGACGCCAGTCTTCTAAGGCTATCTTTACTGCCAAAAGTTCCTTGTTCCCCACATCGTAATTCCTCTCTGCGTCTGTCAACTTCCGTGACAAGAAAGCACAAGGATGGAGCTTGTTGTCCTGAGCAGACCTTTGGGAGAGCACCGCTCCGACGCCTTCGTTCGAGGCATCCACCTCCACAATGAATTGTCTCTGCGGGTCAGGCACTGTGAGGATTGGAGCGGTTGTGAACAACGTCTTAAGTCTTTGAAAGGCTTTCTCCGCCTCAGTGTTCCACTTAAAAACAACATGAGAAGAGGTTAGTGCATGTAATGGCGCCGCAATGGTGCTAAAGTTTCTTATGAACCTTCTGTAGAAATTGGCAAAGCCTAAGAATTGTTGGATCTGTTTCCTGTTTGTGGGAGTTGGCCAATCTTCCACAGCACTAACCTTTACTGGATCCATCTGAACATGGTTAGCGGTGACGATATAACCCAGGAAGGAGACCGTCTTGACATGAAACTCACATTTCTCAGCTTTGCAGTACAGTTGATTCTCCAACAGTTTCTGGAGTACTTGGCGGACATGTTGAATGTGAGTTTCCTCATCCGGTGAGAAAATTAAGATGTTGTCAAGGTAGACGAAGACAAACTTGTTGAGAAAGTTCCTCAACACATCATTGATCATACCCTGAAAAACACCTGGAGCATTGCATAAACCAAAAGGCATAACAAGATATTCGTAGTGGCCACTCGGAGTGTTGAACCCTGTTTTCCACTCATCCCCCTCCCGAATTCTGACGAGATGATAGGCGTTTCTGAGGTCCAGTTTGGTGAATACTTGGGCATCCTGCAACAGTTCAAACGCTGTAGACATTAGTGGAAGGGGGTATTTATTCTTGACAGTTATTCCATTGAGTGGACTATAGTCTATGCATGGACGGAGGGAACCATCTTTCTTGCCCACAAAGAAAAAGCCTGCAGCCGCAGGTGATGACGACGGTCTAATGAGTCCAGACTTAAGGGAAGAGTCAATATACGTCTTCATGGCCCCTCTTTCTGGTGCAGAGATGGAGTAAAGACGACCTCTAGGGATCGGAGCTCCAGGCAAAAGGTCAATAGGGCAGTCATAAGGTCGAATAGTGGAATCTTAATGTTTCTGTGTGAACGTCATCTATGGTTACTTGAACGGGTTCAGTTATATGGGTTACTCTGAATAACAGCTTGCCATCTAAGGCACTGGCATCTACAGGAGAAGTCAAAGGAACAGTAGTAATACCCAGTCTTTTAACAAGACCCCAGTCCATCAGACTTTCGTCCGCCCCTGAATCCACTAGTACCCCCTGAGTCATGGTGTGGTCACGTAACTGTAATTTTACCTTGGTCAATGAACGTGGAGGAAAGTCAGCTGCAGAAAATCGGCTCACCAGCGCCCTTCGTCGCGCCGATGAGCCTGTCCTTTTAACGGGCAGGAAGATGCAGCATGGCCATGTTGTCCACAGTAGAAGCAGCATCCTTCACGGAAACGGCGCTGTCGCTCCTCTGCCGTGATCCTGGCTCCGCCCAGCTGCATTGGTTCCTCGGATGATGTTGTCAGAGGTGTATTGTTTATCCATGGGCGTTGTGGGGCAGATGGGCGCACGCTGGTCCTTAACCTTTCACTGTTCCTTTCATTAAGTCTAATATCAATGCGGGTAGACATTGCAATGATAGAGTTAAGATCTGTTGGTAGCTCCAGGGGTGCTAATTGATCCTTAATAGAATCCTTTAATCCATTCATAAAGGCATCAATAAGGGCTGGGGTGTTCCACCCGCTATCTGCTGCTAAAGTGCGAAATTGTATCGCATAATCTGCCACTCTTCTGGGTCCCTGTTTAATCTGCATTAACACTCGGCTGGCCTCTCTGGTGAAGAGTGATCAAAAACATGCCTTAGAGTCTCTGAGAACATGTTCACTGACTGGCTCACTGGAGAATTAGAGGACCATTCGGCCGTAGCCCAGGCAGCAGCTCGCCCGGTTAAATGGGACAGCATAAAGGCTACTCTAGCTTGGTCTGAGATAAAGGCTGAGGGGTTATGGGTGAAATGCAGTTCACACTGTACCAGAAAGGGGCGACAGTCCCCAGAGTCCCCGGAAAACTTTTCTGGAGATGCAAGGCGAAGCGACGTTCCAGAAGAGGGAATGTGGTCTGCAGCAGCACCAGCGGATGCAACGGATGGGCTTGGCATAGTAGGAGACCGTGTAGATGATCCAGCCTCGAGCTGGGCAAGAGCTCTGTGCACTTGAACCGCCAGGTGATTAACTTGATTCGTTACAGCCTCCTGGAATTCTGCTTGGCGATCAGTGAGGTTACCAACTCCTCTGTTAATGGAGACCAGCTGTGCAGCATGGTGAGCAAGCTCTGCTCTCTGTTCTTCGACATCCACTTTAATTTGTTCTGAGTCGGCTGAGTCCATGTTGGCCAGTTCGTTCTGTTAGAACGGGGTACAAAAATACTGGACTCAAATGCGACGGCTCAGATTTTAATGAAAAAATAAAACAAAGTTTTAACAAAAAATCACTCAAGCGAGGACAAAACAAAACTTCTCGATTTCAAACAAACAAAACTCTTCTCTCTGGTTTTAACGCTGGGTCTCTGGACATGGAAGCACACTGAAACAAGACGAACTGGCACAAGACAAAGGGAGACAAGGACTATTTATACATGAGGGAATAGGGACCAGGTGGAAACAATCAGGGGCGGGGCAGACACTGACGATGACGGAAAATCACCCAAAGTGAGGAATTAACAGGACCTGAAAGGAAAGACAAGAGGTAAGTACAAAATAAAACAGGAAATGGGAAAACGAGACAAGACATGAAGTAACAAGAAAACGTGACTCTACATAGAAACCTTACTAGACTTGGAATTACATACCTGACTAAACATGAAGTGACAGACATAAAACAAACACGACTAACACAATTGACGAGACACCACACTGCACTACTCATCGACTAAAAAACACCAGATTATCCTTGTTAATTACACAACATTGATTGGCTTAAATTGTGTGCAATGCTTTTGTATTTTTCCCTTCGATTCGGAGAAACAAATATTTGTTCTGAGTAAAGGATGGCAGAAGACACTACACTACCCAGAATCCCCAGCTATCGTTTGGACTACACCATGTGCTCTGTTTGACAAACCCCGTGATAGTCCTCAAGCTCTGTGATTGGAGAGTGTGCACTTGATTCTCGAACAGCACTTGAAATGGGATGGAACCACGGCAGACTGTCCAAAACTGGATTTGAACGGGTCCACCGCGTCCCCCCCTCCCCCACCCTGTCCCCAGAACTACACATTCTGGCTATTGTGTTTCGCAACATGTTCTCTATGGCACGTCTCTACTGGGAGTTGTAGTTTTAAAAGACGTTTTCGTATTTCCCATAATAAGAAGTTGCCAGTATTAAACTGTGTACATCCCTGGAGGTTTAGGGGACAGGAAACACTCACATTTAAAACATATAATTAATAAATGGGTGAAAATTGCTTGTGCCCATAATGGGCAGCATTAATATATATACACACATGCCAGCTAAGGTCAGAAGAGCTTTATTTAACAGCTGGTCTTATGTTTGTGACCCCTGTGATAACATTACATTACATTAATTGATAAGCCTGAAACATGCACTTGTCAAGGTTCAGAGGCACATTTTGCAAATATGGCAGTAGCCATCGATCAGCTTAAGATAAGATATACTTTATTGATCCCAAGTTGGAACATTTTCGTTACATCAGCATGTGTAACAGTTAAATATGCAGTGGTGTTTATTTGAAAATCATTTAGTATAATCACACAAATTCTGTGTTTTATATTCAACAATTCTGTGTTCTTTATTTATTGATTGTTCAATACCTGACAAGGCCGGAGATGAAATATCTACATACATCTTATAAGAGTATAATACATTATGTATAATATCAGTTAAAATAAGTGCTTCAACATAGTTAACATTGCTGGAGGTATGCACAAATATTGATAGATGTCTTGTAATGCACTATTGAGGAACCTGCAACCCAAGTTTTTCATTCAATGCAGAACTACACCACAGTTGTGTAGGCCTATATGATATGCAGTGGCGTTTCTATATGTACAAAAGTGGTGGGGCACAAACAACTCAGATGTCTATATATAAGCTTCTGCAGAGAGGTTCATGGCTGGTGAGGCACTGGCACTGACTCTTCAGGTTTACAAATATATTAAATCAAAATATAATATTATTTTAAAAAGCTTTTTTTGTCTGATGCTTCAATTACTTTTAAACAGACAGTTCAACAGAAGGATACCCACAAAAATGTAATTTTATCATTTAAATATTGAATTGTTCTCTCTTAGTAAAATCCCATTTTCAATAAAATTGCAGTCTTACCTTGACTTGAAGATTAAGTCCATTTGCCTATCCTTCTGGACAAAAATCTCTATTACTTTTTTGTAAAAGTCCTCCTTATCTTCTTGTAGTTTCAAAAGTCTATCATAAATCTAATCGATAGATTTATGATTAGAAAATTATAAAAGTAGGGTAGACATGTGGATATTATCCAGCTGAACAAAACGTACATTTATCTAACAGCTACGTTTCCCACAGATCTTATTTTGAGCTATTTTCTCAAATCCTATGGAGAAATCTCGTTGCTTTTTTGTGGAGGGAAGTCATGCGCGGCTTACTTCCTGGTTTTAGGACGCCTCACTGCAGCTCTCTCGTCTCCTCTTCACACACCACACTTTTCGCGGCACACGTACTTACAGCCAATCAGCTCTGAATTATGTGAGATGACGTATGGTGGGGATGGCAGCACTTTGCCCCTATGGTCATTATTTTTTGCCACACACATTAAATAGGAAAATACTCTGAGCATGCGCAGTGTAGTTTTTGCAGTCACCGTTCACTTAGACAGTCAGAGGGAGGGGCAGGATCAGGTTTTGTCCCACAACAGCTCAATAGGCACACACTGTAGACACTAATTAGAAGAACACATACTAAAACAGCAATGTACAGACGAATCAGATGATTAAACATGATCTTAAAATATATTTTATATATTTTATTATTTATTTTTTGCATTTTGTTGTAATCATTATTTTAATACTTTCTGCTGACACTAGGTGGGGCTGTGCCCCTAATGACAATTATGGTGTAAATACAGCCTATCTACCAATTGGATCAAATATAAAAGTGAGCCGAATTAGTGTTGACAAGGAGACGTATTGTGTGAAAAGAAATGTAAGATGTTGTTTAATGGCTGATATATTTATGATCCACGTCACGTTTTCAGTTCCTCATGTTTGTCTAGAAGTCTTCTCATCAGGGCTCTATAAATACAGAACTACGGCAGATATGTAATATTTAATGCAGCCGAACCATGTATTACAATGCCGTTATGTGATGACTTTCAAAGAGAAAAGCAAGCACACTCGGAATAAAGTATTATTATTATTTTTTTAAATGTTTTCGGTCTGTTTCCGGTATTTGTTAATGACGATGTGAGACTGGAATTGCACAGGGGAAAATAACGTAGGCTATCTTTAGATGCGGATTTTGTTAAACTAATATGTTTGCGCTGTGGACCAACACTATACATTTACGGGGAAGGGGGTAGCAATAAAGAAACACCATTAAACAGTTACACAACATAACAGAAATAATATCGATAGCAGCGTCCCTAGCAACCACCTTGGTAACAATGAAAACATCGCGATTTCCTGAAGTAATCTTCGTAATAACTATCAAACTAAAGATCATGTGCATCCACTGCACACATAATCTGAAATAACAACTCATATTTCTCGCATCAAATGACATCAAAACGCATTTTAATAGCCAAACTAACTTTAAAATAGGCATTTTCCACCGAGAATAAAACGAAGTTCGGCCATGTTTTCTTTTTCTGCAGGGAGAAATTTGAAGATCACGTGACATAGACGCCAGCTATTGGAATGAATGGTGAAAAAAAACGGGGTTTGTCAAACAGAGCACATGGTGTAGTCCAAACGATAGCTGGGGATTCTGGGTAGTGTAGTGTCTTCTGCCATCCTTTACTCAGAAAAAATATTTGTTTCTCCGAATCGAAGGGGAAAAATACAAAAGCATTGCACACAATTTAAACCAATCAATGTTGTGTAATTAACAAGGATAATCTGGTGTTTTTTAGTCGATGAGTAGTGCAGATATCACTGTAAAATCAATCGACAGTAAGAGGAGTACTTACTTCCGGGTGTAAAATTCTCCGTTATCCAATGGGAATGGACGCTCACATTGCCTTTAAGGGCAGCCGACACAAACGAATGCTGTGCTTCCATGAGCGTCAAATCCCGACGCAAATGGGAATACATTGCAATCAGTTGAAAGCTATTTGCGTCCCTTTATGACGCTGAAGGAGCCTAGGAGCGTCACAATTGGACACCACGGACACTGACCAAACGTCGCTCCTGGACGCTTAGGGAGTGAGAGTGTGTTGTCCAGAATGACACTAAGATGTTGTGTTTGTGCTCTTGATAAGCCATTAAAACAGTAAAATACGTGTCTCCCGTTCACCAACACAAGAAAAAAAAAAAAAAGAAGAAGAAGAAGAAGAAGAAGGAAAAAAAAAAAAGAAGGAAAAAAAAGAGAAGAAAAGGAAGTATACTAAAAGTAATCTGCCACCGGTACCGGCGGGGACTGTTGTTAGCTTCTGATGCGCAGAAGAAAAATCTGGCCCACCCTATATTTTTACAGGCCCACCCTAAAGTACATTTCTGCCTACGCTACTGGTCCGCACAGCAGCGTGCGTTGACGTTGGCGGTCGGCGTGTCTGAAGCTTGGGGATTTTTTTGCGAGCAACGCGACCAACAACCAATCACATGAATCTCTTGCCCCCGACATACAAAGCAATAGCAATGTTAACACGAAGTAAACTGGAAAAATTCCCAACATGCGAAAACCTACCAGTTTCACCCACTGTCTCTGCCACCGCCCTCTATGCCTCGGTCCTCTGGTTTGTATCCCGGTAGATGAACAGAGACTGATCATACAGCACCGTGTGATTCACTACCGCTATAATGAATTTTCCCTCCATTTTTTGGAATATGAGGAAATGACCTGCGTAGTCTCTCCCAGCATACACACGGTTTGACTGGCTAGCGCTTGTACTGGCAGATTTGCATAAACGGGATTTCATTGGCTGACGCTTCTGCCGAGGCGCCAAAAGTTGAACATTGCTCAACTTTTGAAGCGAGCAACGCCAGCAACGCTCCACGTCGCTTCCCAAAATACAGTTCTGCTAAAAGTGACGTCACCCCATTCAAAGTGAATGGGCAGAAGCGTTGGAAGCTTTAACGCACGCCACCGTGTGGACGGGCCGTCACAGTAGCTCTGCGCCAGAAACCTCGTGGAGAAAAAAAAAAAAAAAACGTTTTGGAATATTACCCCTCCCATTAACATCCCTCAGCTAGCAGCTGCGCTATCTACTCACCCAGATTCCGTGTTTGTTGACTATCTCCTGTCAGGGCTCTCCCAAGGCTTCAGGGTAGGGGTCCTCCCATCTCCCACAGTGACTTTCGTAGCAAGAAACTTACAGTCAGACGCTAAAGAACCCAACATAGTTTCCCAGCTCATCGACAAAGAACTTCTCAAAGGATATATAATCGGCCCTTTTAGCTCCTCCCCCTTCTCAGTGTTCCGTTCAAATCCCATCGGAATAGCCACACGTAAATAAAAGGCTGATTTTCGATCTGTCCGCTCCCCGCTCCGGCCCATTCTGCAGCGTCAATAGCATCATCCCTCCAGATCAGTTCTCCCTTCACCATGCCTCAGTGGATAATGCAATAAAGATGATCAAGTTCACAGCGCACGGAGCTCGGCTCTCCAAAGCGGACATTACCGATGCCTTCAAAATCATCCCCATTCATCCGTCTCAGTGGAATTTGTTCGGTATTAAGTGGGAGTCCAAACTCTATTTTCGCCGTTCGCCTGACCTCCAGGTGCAGAAGCAGCCTCTGCATCTTCAATTCCTTCTCGGAAGCGCTTTGCTGGATCCTGCTGAACATCGTCAGAATCCCCTCCGTCCTTCATCTACCGGACGACTTCCTCCCCATAGATCCGCCACAGGACAGCTCAGGGATCTCACTGGCCAAGCTTAAACATTGCTTTCAGGAGTTAGGTGTCCCTCTCTCCAAAGAGAAAACGTTAGGTCCCAACACACGCTTAGAGTTCTTAGGCATCATCCTTGACTCCATAGACATGAAGGCGTCTCTCCCCTCCGACAAATTGCAGCGCATCCGGGACATCATCAAGTCATACTGCGAGCAACAAGTTATCACAAAACAAGAGTTGCTCTCCCTTCTCAGACACCTCAACCTCGCCATGTACGTCATCCCCCAGGGGCGCTCGTTCATCTCCCGCCTCCTGGACGCAGCATCAGCGGTCGACAACCTCCATGACTGCGTTTTCTTAGACGAAGGCTGCCGCTCAGACCTACGTTTCTGGTCCCTCCTGCTCGCCCACTGGAACGGAGTTACTTTCTTTTACGATGACCTCGTGCGTTCCTCTGACTCAATGAGGTTCTTCACGGATGCCACCCCATCCGTGGGTTTTAGGGGTTTCTTCCAGGGAGAGTGGTTCGCAGGGTCATGGCCCCCGTCAATTTCTACCTCAAGCAAGTTCTCATTAAATCCGGCCTATCACCTATCATACCCGGGACATTCCTTCAGGATAGGTGCAGCCACCTCTGCTGCTAATCAAGGTCTCTCTACCTCATCCCTACAACAACTAGGACGGTGGTCCTCCTCCGCCTTCACAACCTACATTCAGCCGGACATCAGCGCCGTACGGGCTTCCCAAAGATCTCTCAGACCCTAACTATGGTATCTATGCATATAACTGGTGGTGGTTCATAACACGTCTACACGTATACATGTCTCATCATGGTATCAGATTTCAAACTGCATTCCTGTCCTAGTCCGTGGGCCCCTGCCCACAGGGAACAATGTCTTGTCTCACGCTGCATCTACATGTAACGGGCTACATTCTCCTGCACGCAGGTATCTAAATCCCAGGCACTTGCTCAAATGTGTCCGTGTAAAATGTATATCCTGCGAAGTCAGGTGTGGACCGGGGGTCCCCGTAGACTTCGGTCTCGTGGACTTGGGCCACCGTACACTTCGGTGTCGTGGCTTCGGGCCACCGTACACTTCGGTGTCATGGACGTTGGGCCACCGTACACTTCGGTGTCAGTTACAAAACAAGATCCCTGCTCCGGCAGGACGTTCGACCTTCGGGTGGCGTAGTCAAGCCCTGCTAGCCAGGCAGGCGACCCTCAGGTCATTTTCAGATAAGACCGGCACTGATTTCGGCCGTCAGAGTCTCAGCATGACCCGTAAGCTCCGGCAGTGATTCCGGCCCACTGCCGCATACATATGTTAATCTATTATTTCATCCCCAGATCCCCACAGTCACCCCACAAGGTAAGAAACTCAGTTCATCTCAGTATTTCATACTTCACTGGTTTTGGGGATTTCATCGGAGCGGTGCTTTCCCTCCTGAATGATTATCCTGCAAACCGGGGCCTAATCGCCAAACACCATTCCATTCTCCTTTTGTATTATCATGGCAATCATTTCATTCATATGACGTGTAAACAATAAATATGTATTCCTTACATCACGTCTCTCCGGGTTGAACTAAAGTGGCCTGATCTTCCTACCCAAGTCCACTCCATGCTCTGTCTGGCCTTCATCAATCAGCAGCCTGAGAGTGGGTGGAGGTGCTTGTAGGCAACCAGGTCAGCTGACAAGCTAACGACATCTCATGGCTTCCCTTCTGCCAGATACCCTCTCGCTGCATTTTAAAAAGGTGGGGCCATCTTACATTTCAGACAATTCAGGCAGACTAAGTGAGATCTATTGGTCAAATCAGATCAAGAGCGAAATGAATTGGACAACTCAACATGGGATGCAATGCTGATTTTTCTACTGAACTCCGAAAATGGAAATATGTAAACATATATGCTACGTGCCGCAGTTGGTGCTTGTGTGTGTGTGCTTTTGTGTGTCTCTCTCTCTCCCTGATTGTCTCCAGGTGCAGCCTCTCCCCCAGGTACTCCCAATCCCCAATCAGGGCCTCCTTAAAGGACTTGAGGAAGGCTGCAGTGGCTCCTCTCCTTCTCCTCTGGCTGCATGTGTGCAGCATGTCTCTGTCTCTGTCTCTGTCTCTGTCTCTGTCTCTGTCTCTGTGTGAGGCCTGTGTTTTGTTAGGAGATGTGCTCCAGTTTACCTTTTTGTGTATTGTTTAATTTAGTCACTTTCTTTTAGAAGAAAGTTGTTCTTAGTTACTTTAATTTTGTTTTGTGAATTGGCTGGTGAGCCTTTTTTCTTTTTCATTAATTAAAGCATCACTTTGTGGCTTCAAAGGACAGTGTCCTCTCCTTTTTCTCTCGCCCGGTAGATTTTGTGTTTTGTTACTTCCCTTTGTACCCCTAGTTTAGGAGGGAACGTAACAAAATACATTTTACATTTGTGTCAAAGAATAGACTCCGCCTTCATTATTTTTGGATAGGTGTACCTAACTGAACAAAATACCTTTTTAGATAGGCGGAATTAATTGCAGGACTCTTGTCTTGTTATATAAAAAAAATTAAGAGATTTGTGTATTTAATACAACAAGTTCTATGACTCTGTGGAGGATGTAGTTTGTCGTGCTGCTGAATTGTTTTTTGTTAGACTGACAGATGTTCTATTATGTGTCCACCCCATTTATTTCAATTAGGGCGGGCTAAATAACAGAATCTGTGCGATGTAATACAATTTAACAGACCCATCAAACTACAGCTTCTAAAATGATCATTATACCAAAAACTCATAACCTTCTTGAAGCAGATTTGTGCAGTTGCATTTGACCAGTTTATAAGGTCAACATATTAATCTCCATACAGCCAAACTGACAATTTAGACGCAATCATTCAAAATTGTTGATTAAATTGTTAATAGTTTTTTGTTTTCAGTCAACTGAAAACCCCTGATTACAGTTCATTCGAGCTGTCTGTTTACCAGGTGAACAGCAATTCCTTTGCTACTACAATCTACTGTTTTACGATATCATAAACTGAAATGCAGCTTATTTACAACACATGTGCTGTCTGATTGGCTTTTCTCAAAATTAAAATGGGCGATCACAAAGAGACACTGAGGCTAAAGAGAGTCTGTCTCTTTTTTTTCCTGCCACACAGGCTGGAGGGAGCATGCTGACCATTTCCCAGTTATCATGAGGCCAGTGTTGGAAATCTAGAAAGCATATCGTTTCTTTTGGGTGTAAGAATGTTTGGAGTGTATAGAAGGCTAACATTAAAATGAAAGATTACACAGTCAGTGTGGGCATGGTTACTGTTACTGAGAACCGGACTTATCTGTTGTCCATTATCCTTTCACAGAAATAGCTGACAGAAAGCTGTTGGTAAACATATGAAAGAAAGACTGGCAAGCTGTTTTTAGGTTCACGTGAGTAATAATGAGCTGTTCACACACATCAAACTTCAGCCTTCTGCCGCATCTCTTCTGCTGTGAAAATGTCTGCCTCAAGGAACATCCTAGGAAAGACCAATTTCTGTTCACATGCCAAGCTGCTCCAAGTCAGAATCTGACATAGATGATCCATACAAAGTTTAAAAAAGACTACCTGAATTCATATTAAATTATGGATGACAAAATGAATATTGCAGTTATTAACCCCTGCAATATGTGCACACATTTCTGTCAAACAAATCGAACTATAAACCAATCCAACAATTTTAAACTCCACACTCTTAACGTCCCAAATGTGCTATATATAAAGGGAAAGCTATAACATAAATAATCTGCATTGTTACTTAAGGTATTTTTATTTATACTATAGGTTCTCTGAAAAATAAAGAAAGATGGTGAATGACAAGTGAAAAGCTGCTAGATACAATTGTAAATCTGGTAAGGATGCATGTCAAACTATAGGTTACTTACGTAACCCCAGTCGTCAGAGTAACATGAAGTGAGATGTCTCACTATGGGATGCGCCTCATCGCAGACCAAACAGAAGCATCAATCTCATTACGCCAATCCTGATTGGCTGGTGATCTTGACGTCAACGTCAGGGAATCACCCCCTATAAGTAGCGTGCGCCACGACGCATGCGTCATTCAAAATAAGCACCTCTTCTCGCTTCACCATAGCAAGGAGGGCCGTCTGGTGAGACATCTCACTTCATGTTACTCTGAGACTGGGGTTACGTAAGTAACCTATAGTTCTCATTCATAACACTCCATTCGATGTCTCACTATTGGAAATTGTAGCTCCCGTATTGCCAGACGAGCTTATCTCAAAAATCACCAACCAACCAGAACTTAACAGGTGGGTCCCGACTCAACAAGGTGCCCAGCACTGCTCGGGCCACGCTTGGAGCGGAGACGTCTAGCCTGTAAAAGCGGACAAAAGTGAGCGGCGAGGACCAGCTCGCCGCTGCACAGATGTCTTGGATGGAAACACCCTTGAACAAAGCACAGGATGTAGCCAGGCCCCGAGTCGAGTGAGCCCGCAGACCCGAAGGTGCTTGCAAACTCTGACTCGTATAGGCCAAAGCAATTGCCTCCACAATCCAGTGGGAGAGCCGTTGCTTAGTAACAGGCTTGCCCTTGTGAGGGTTAGCCCAGGACACGAAGAGTTGGTCATTAAGACGAAGCTCCTTTGATCTGTCCATATATGTGTGTAAAGCCCGGACTGGACACAACAGATCCTGCTGCTGTTCCCCGGAGGAAACCAGCGGCGGAGGAAATGCCTCAATGTCAATTGGGGTACACGAACCAACCACCTTTGGTGTAAAGGCAGGGTTGGGCTTCAACAACACTCTCGTTTGCCCTGGGGCGAACTGAGTGCATGAGGGATGTACAGACAGCGCATGAATATCACTGACCCGCTTGACGTATGCCAGGGCCAGTAACAGCACTGTCTTGAGTGACAGATGTTTCATGTCAGCTCCTTCCAGGGGTTCAAATGGGGTCATTCTGAGCCCATTTAAAACCACTGCCAGGTCCCATAAGGGCACCAGCAACCTGGAGACAGGGAGGAGCCTGTGAGCTCCCTTCATAAAACGGCAGACCAAATGATGTTGGCTAGCCGTCTTACCCTCAAAGCCCACATGGCATGCAGCAATAGCAGCCAGGTACACCTTGAAAGCTCTGTGTTTATCGATCAAGTCCTGTAGAAATGATCAAATCACCCCGACAGGACATTGAAAAGAGATGTGCCCTTCTTGAAGGCACCACTCCTCAAACACCCTCCACTTACAGTCGTAAAGAGACCTGGTGGAGGAAGCTCTCGCACTCTGAATAGTGTTTATCACCTTCTGAGGGAGTCCCACTGTATTCAGATTGTACCACTCACGGGTCAGGCCCATAGTGCCCCGCGCTCTGGGCGTGGGTGAAGGATCGCCCCCCCCGCCTGAGACAATCTGTCACGCGTAGTGGGGGCTGCCATGGCTGCCCGCACAACAGCTGATATATCTCCGCCAGCCCGTACGTTGCGGGCTAGGGCGGAGCCATCAGGATAAGTGTGTGGCGTTGCTCCTTCACTCTGGCCAGAGTTGGGGGTATCAGAGCCAGGGGTGGGAACGCGTAAAGAAGACCCGGAGGTCAATCGTGTACGAGTGTGTCCCCGCCTAACAGTGCGTTTAAATCGTGCATTAAAGAGAACAGCTGTAATTGACCATTTTCTCTTTATGCGAACAGATTTAACGCAGCTCTGCCGTAACGCACCCACAGCGGACTCACGATCCTTGGATGTGGAGTCCAGTCTGCATAGAGTGGTGCACCTCTGGACAGTAATTCTGTCCCGAGGTACATCACTCCTGGTACATGCGTCGCTCTCAGAGAGAGGAGACGTCTGCCGCTCCAAGGGATCAGTTTGTGTGCCAGTGTGTGTGACTGGAGACAACGCAACCTCCCTTGGCGGTTCATACACGATACTGTGGTCGTGTTGTCTGTCCTCACGAGGACATGGTGTCCTCTGAGAGAAGGCAGAAAGCGTTTTAGGGTGGGGAACACCGCTAAAAGCTCCGGGTGATTTATGTGCACCCGCTGGAGGTCTCTGCTCCAGAGACCCCTCACCGGGCGACCTTCGTAAATACCCTATCAGCCTGTCAGACATGCGTCCGTGGTGACCACCCACCTTCAGCTGCCGCTGTTAGTGAGCCCCAGACCGACACAGTGAGTGGCTCAGTCTCTGCGGTGGACGCCCCCGTGTCTTGATTGCCAAACGGCGAATCAGTGGACATGAGGGAGTCCTGTTCCAACAAGCTAGCTTGGTGTGCTAGCCGTCGGTGGAGGCTCTTTCGGGTGAAACGGGCACAATGCCCGCACGAGCCGGGGTTGTCGATAGCCTCCTGGGCGTGTTCCAGCCCGAGGCAGGATGAGCAGACCTGGTGTGAGTCTGTGCCTGCTATCTTCAACCCGCAGCCGCATGACCGAGCCTCCGAGTCCCTGACTCCTCTGGTGTGAGGGGGAGAGGCGTCCATCTTGTTCGCCTCGTGGCGTGGAGAGGACCCGCTCGTAACAGGTACGTCGTTGAGAGAAAAGTGTTACCAACCCGTCCTTAATCCGGAGAAAAAGGGACGGTGTGGGTCCTTTGTTCTCAAAGAATATTGACTGGTGTGTCAATATACTTCTAATCCTTCTCTCCTCCGTGAGAGAGAAAAAGAAAAGGGTCCTCGCTACCGTGGTGTCGGTAGTAAGGCAAAGCTAGCTAGCTAGCAACACGTGCGTAGCTAGCTTGAGAAAAATCAAAACCTTACCTTACTTTCCGGGGAAAGAAACAGCGAGGTCGATTTTAATACTAACTGGCGTTAATATTACCGTCTTCTTGCGAAGCAGAAGGAGTAGCCGGCGAGTGCCCGTCGACCGAAATGTTTTGGATTTGGGTTCAGTCTGTGGACTGTTAAGCTTGTCCGGCTACTGTAGAGATGTGCTCTGAAGCGAGAAGAGGTGTTTGAATGACGCATGCGTCGTGGCGCAGGCTACTTATAGGGGGTGATTCCCTGACGTTGACGTCAAGATCACCAGCCAATCAGGATTGGCGTAATGAGATTGATGCTTCTGTTTGCTCCGCGATGAGGCGCATCCCATAGTGAGACATCGAACGGAGTGTTATGAATGAGAACTGATTATGTGGCAGTAGAGTCTTATGCTCACCAAAATAAGGTGGTTGTCAGGTCAGTCAAACCAAGACAAAACTGATTTTAAATGTAGTTTGGTGGTACTTTGCCTGAAATCTAGTTGTTATGCATTATGCTCTGGTTTCCATGTGCCTCCTTGGAAAGAGTTGACAAGCTCAATGTGACATTTAGGGACTTTAGCGATTGTTGTGGCAAAAATTGTGTCACAATGTTCTTGGCCAAAAATGTTGCTATGACTGTGCCGCCTCTACTTGGGTGTGAAAAATATTTGAACAAGGCTCATACATTGTTATTGTCAGTAGCCTGAAGATATAATGTTTATTCAAAAATGACATTGCATTAGCTAATTTAGTCTGCAGCCTTCACATAATGAACACTTCACCTCCCCCAGGCCTTTTTTGGAATGCCTTTAAACAAAAAGACTCGAGATTTTGTGTGCGCTTGTTCATTTTGAGCATGTATTCTCCAAGTAAAACACTCTATACAACTGTGTAGACTCTGAATTATTTAAGTTTAGCATACAAAGGTGAAAGTAGCGTGAGGAGTCCAGAGTCTTGAGGTTTTCTGGCTCTAGTCTTTCTCATCAATGCAGGTTTTCAAGGCCTTTCTGCAGCCCTCTAAAACCTGATAGTATAATTGCATCTCTATTCTTATTAGATGAGAAATGGAAATCAATTCCAGTTTTGTTGAAGAGTGTATGCAGCCCATCCTGCAATCCTCCAAGGAGATATACATCTAAGAGGATTTCTTTCCCTTGTATGTCTTTGAAATAGGAGGCACAATGAAAATATTAAGGAACAAATGCTGTAATTCTTTCTATGCATCCCCTCTTACTACAAACGTCTCTCCAGCTTTTTCACCACTTTCAATCAATTCCTCCACCCTCCCAATACTCGAGTCATATTTTCAGCTAGGATGTTCCAGCAGGAAGCCCTCTGAGGCTGCCATGGAGGCTCTGAAAAGCTGCATTTCAACTGCTCATGGTGGGACTCTGTATGACAGCTTCGATTGGTGTATTCCTCTCTTTTCTCCTGCGTGCTGCTACTCAGTAATCATCCAAGACAGTTCAGCAGAGCTCTGGTGTCCAAACACAACAGAACCAAGTGGCTCCAATTTTAACAGGCCTTATCATCTGACAGGGCTCTGTGGATTGAAGTTATACTGATAGAATTTAGACTGCACTAAATAACACCTGCATCTTCATCTGACGGCTCAATTGTACATTTGCACTTGTAGCTTTGTCACCTTGTATGACTCCAGGGTTACTGAAACAACATGGGGATATGTTAAATGTGAAAAAGCGATAGAATTACTAACAAAGAACTGCTAACAGAGCACTTATATACTAATAAAGGACTGGCTTATCTATAGCCAGTTGAGTAGCACTTGAAATGTTTGGCTCTATGAAACCTGATGTACTTATATGATTCTGTTTTCTTCAAGGTTGTGTCTTCCTGGTCGAATGTACTTATTGTAAGTGGCTTTGGATAAAAGTGTCAGCTAAATGTAATGTAATGTAAAAAAAGGGACAACCTTTTTTATTTTCCGTAAAAAAAAAATTGAATAAATATTTGACAGATTGTAAGGACTACAGAACAGGCTGCTGCTTAACCAGACTGCACTTGCAAGGATGTTGTTGACATATATGTTTTGCTGCCACAAGGAATTATTGGAATATTTGATCATTTCATTTTGGTAAATGATGGTCCAGTAAAGAAATAAAGAACCTTTCCTTTAAAATAACTCTTACCATGGCTGCACGTAGATACTTCTGGATCATTTACTTCAGTTAGGAACCTTACCCAAGCAAAATATACCATATTCGACCACAGCCCAAGACACAACAGACTAATAAGCCTTCAGGAATTAATGGTTTTCATCATTTCCCCTGTTGGACAAATATTATATTTCTGTTTTTCTTCTTGCTGCAGATATGAAGGCCATGTCTTTGTTTTCTGTCTCTATTGACCTCAGGTGGCTAAAATCTTTCTCCTGTCCCTCCACTGCGGGCCAAATTACCTTCGAACAGAGTTAATGAGCAGTGTGGCCCTTACTGAGAGGAAATAATGACTTAAACTCTGAACCTGGTTGTGGGCAGATGGCCAGAGGCCCACTTCAAATCAATGGTCAGTGAAAAACTGCTACTTTAATCTTACGCTGCATTGCACTAAACTATATTTTGTGTCAACATCCCCAACACGTGAACAGGGTCAAACCCAAAGGTGCTACTGCTTCCTTTCACACATAACCTATTTGGGTTGGTTAAAACTAACTCTTGCATGTGATTCATTTGAGATGCTATACCATGAGATGGTAGCATGGAAGTAATTAAGTTGTAGAAGAGATTAGGAGCATTTGTTTAGATTTTGTGTCAGTGAGCTGTTTATCCAATCTGTTTTTAGATACAGCATCACTAAAATTATTTTAACAAAACAAATATTTTACACACACACAAACACACACGGTGGTTATTTAAGTTAAAATGCTTCGTCTGCCAGTCATCCTGAGTATTTCATATGAAAAGGTATGACATGAAGAAGGTAGCAGTTCAACAGCACCACCAACATTTCTACGCAAGGATTGCACTGAAAGCATTTAGTAAAAAATATGACTACTACTTTATTTATTATTTGATTTTTTTTTAAACAATTTATCTGATGTGTAATATGACAATATATGACTATTTCAGCCTCAACATGCTTTTGTTGTTGCACAATGACTTGTTCATTTTTCTGTGCCCTGAACGAGCTGCTGAGGAAATTCATTCTCGGTAAGAAAGTCTTTGAAGCGGAAGAATAAGGATAGACCACAAAGCCCTGGAGCAAAACTGTGAAAAAAGCCACCAAGGAGCACACAGTGGATGCTGTTTTTTGTATTGTATTTCACAGAGAGATAGTGTAAAAAAGATGTGGGCTTGGCAGAGAGGTCTTTGGATTTATAGAGATTGTATTTCTTGCAGTTCAGTAGGAAAGGAGTGCATGGCTCTTCAATGCGAGACAAATCCTGAACCTTTTATTTAATGCCTTGCATGCCTTTGTCTTTTTAATCAACACAAATCTAGATTATTCCTGATTATGATTATTATTTTGTTCAAGTGTGGCGATAAACTAAAATGAACAATTATGATGGAGATGCTGATAGCTTACATGTCACAGTAGAGAGGAGGGGAGTTGGCATAGACTTTTTGTCAATTTGGTCGTTAATTTCCTCTGTGCTTTTAACTGAGGAATAACTCCTTTCCTGCATGCATCATTAAGCTGACCAATCATTGCTTGGTGTGACTGTGCAGATGAGAACACTGACATAAACAACATCCAAGCACCTCACCAATGCTGTTGGTCTTCTTTATGGCCCTGTTTACACATTTAACATGGATTTACATTCGTATTGTATCGCATTGCATTTAGCAGATGCTTTTATCCAAAGCGACTTACAATATATGGCTGAAAGAAGATCTATTTCCTTAATTATAATAGGAGCATGACCTTCAAATTGTTTGTGGTCATTTTATGCATTTCTGCTTGTTTCAGTGTGCGAAGTTGGTTTGAAAACAGCTGAGGTCATCCTTAGTAGATAACCACCATAGCAAAGTTTGTATTAAAAACCTTTCTTTTTTTGGTGTGTAATTGTATATCTGAAGGGTTGAAAACTTAAGAAAATAAATCCCAAAGATAAACAAAATAATAATTTATATATGAGGCCCATAAATACTGTCTTTCTCAGGGGGCCATCTCTTTGCCTCATGTATTTACTGATACACATCTTTCTGTCCAGGTGTCACCACTGACGCTGGGCACTGCAGCGCTTCCAACAAAGACCTGTCTTATCTCAGTGTTTGAGATGCACCTGCTGACACTCTCAGCCTCACCCTGCAGCTGGAGGATTATGGTAATGTTATCTAAGCCTGTTTTGTTTAACAAGTATAGTGTGAGTCCTGCTTAATACCAAGCTATGAAAAACAAAAGGTTAATTTAAACCGGCATTATGCAGCTATTTCTTTTCCTGTGGACTCAGATGAGGAAGGTAAAGGGAATGAAGATTATTCAGAGCTACCAGCTGTCATTCATTCCTGCAGTCATTGTGCATATACAAATAAATTGCCTTTTTTATTTTACTCTATAGTAAACAATACTTTAATTATTCACACTAATGCAGCAGCATGGAGTATCATAAATTGGACAACTGAATATTTATTTACATGTAAGAATTTAATCTTATTGAAAGAAGGTAGATTTATGGACAACAACATGTGCTTAACTTTAACTCAACTTCCGCACTTCAGCAAGTTTTTCTGAAGAGTTATTATCGTCAGAAAAATCTGGTGCTCGAGCTTACCTTTATGAGTTTGCACCTGATCTGAGCGGACACCATGTGGCTGTTCCTCAGGTTGCCCACACGGAACATGAGGCACAGCTTGCCGTCTCGCTGAGAAATCACCGCGTCCTGGCTGAACATGAGCGTCTCTGCACGTTTCTTAGGTTGGGACATTTTTATGAACATGCATCCGATGAGAAAAGCGTCCACTATGGAGCCCATCAGTGACTGGAACAAGAAGAGGATGATGCCTTCCGGGCACTTCTCTGTAATGTACCGGTAACCGTAACCGATTGTGGCCTCAGTCTCGATGAAGAACAGAAAAGCGGAGGGGAAGTTGTAAACATTGGCCACACAGGGGATGTAGGAAGGGTCATGGCCATGGCCATGATGTATGTCTCCTCTGATATAAGCGATGGTCCACCACATAGATGCCATGAACAGCCAAGCGATGGTGTAAGTTAGGGTGAAGATGAGAAGGTTCCATCGCCACTTTAAGTCTACCAAAGTGGTGAAGAGGTCAGATAGGTACCTGCTGCTCTCTCCCCCGAGGTTTCCGTGCTGCACATTGCAGCGACCGTTCTTGTCCACGAAGCGCTGGCGTTTTTTCTTAACCGGAGCAGCAAAAGTGGTAGCCCGGTTTGTGTTGACCACCTGGTAGTCTTCACCAAATTTCCTACGAAGTGCCGCCATTTGAGCTCTCCTAAAGTAAAGAAAGATTACCTGCTGTTTAATCCATGTTTACGATATTTTTAGGCTCCAAATCACTGGTTACATGCAGTGCGTAAAAAGCGCCATGGGCACTTCAGCGCGCGTAAAACGTTGGAAAAAAAACAAATTACGCGAATGTCAGTGTTTTGAAGCCACTGGTCCGTTTTCATAAATACAAATATCCAATATTCTTCCAGTTGTTTCACATGACATCAGAATATCGCTGACTGTACTGTGCGCTCTGCTCAGTCTCCACTCTCTTTGACTGGCGTGTCCTCACCAGCAGAGAGAAATACCAGGATCTTCCATTGACAGATTCTGGTGGGCTGTGGAGGATGAGGAGGGGAGTGGGAGTGTGTGTGTGTGTGTGTGTGTGTGTGTGTGTGTGTGTGTGTGTGTGTGTGTGTGTGTGTGTGTGTGTGTGTGTGTGTGTGTGTGTGTGTGTGTGTGTGTGTGTGTGTGTGTGTGTGTGTGTGTGTGTGTGTGTGTGTGTGTGTGTGTGTGTGTGTGTGTGTGTGTGTGTGTGTGTGTGTGTGTGTGTGTGTGTGTGTGTGTGTGTGTGTGAGTGAGAGAGGGAGATGCGAGGAGAAGGGGGAAGGGAGAGAGGAAGGGAGAGTTACACAAGACTGCGTGTGTGTGTGTGTGTGTGTGTGTGTGTGTGTGTGTGTGTGTGTGTGTGTGTGTGTGTGTGTGTGTGTGTGTGTGTGTGTGTGTGTGTGTGTGTGTGTGTGTGTGTGTGTGTGTGTGTGTGTGCGTGCGTGCGTGCGTGCGTGCGTGCGTGTGTTAAGTGAGAGAGGTGGACAATTTGACTCTTCTTTGTAGTTCTTCTGGGAAACGTATATGGCTTATAAGTGCTCACATTCTCTTCACATTGTAGTTGCTCCATGGTTATCACGTATAAGCATGTAGGGTCACAGAGATCCCGAGTAACTAGATTGGAGTTGTGCTTTTAAGTCAAACTTTGCCATCTACTGGAGAGACGATATATGTGCATATTTGATCTAAAACAGGGGAATACAAGGGACAATGACTGATTGAATTGCAAATGGAATATGGTAGTTATGTGTGCCTCTTTTCACCTGTGTCATATTAGTAAAGCTTATCGAATGTCCCAGTAACATTCAAAAGCTTTGCCCATTTTAAGTCGTTGCTTCTCCTCTTTCCTGTGAAGCCTGTCTATTGATTTAGACATTGGATTGCTGCTAGAGAGGAGGATATCCTGGACAAGTATACTCCCAAAGGACACCTTAAAAAGGATGCAATGCCCTTGGATCTCTTTGCCCTGGTTTCAATTAGATATAATACAATGTCTTATTGCATTTCATTATTACTATTATTAAGTTAAAGTTTCTCCCGCAAAGTTAATAATAAATGGTGTAATGAACATATCTTTGATATTGGGAAACATGTTTTTTTAGGTTCTTTTTTTGGAAATGCAACACACCAGCAAGTTAAAAAAAGAAACATGTATGGGACATAATTTGAAAACCCAACAACAACAAAATACAACACGTAAAAAATAGATAAGAGCTTATGATGAACCTTACTATGGGCAGTTTTAGGGTAAATTAAGTGCACATTTAGTGACTACAAAAAAGTTATAATCATTTTTCTGAGGTTAAATTATTGGCAGCAATAGTTGCATACATTCATAAATCTGGTTACAAAAGGGGGCCTAAGGACTCATAATTGTGCGGATGACAACGTTATTTACTCATCAGCACCCTCTACTGACAAAGGTTTGTCTAATTTAAAGTAATTTTTTATTTTGTCCTAATCAAAAGGCCCTGATATAATACTAAATATCCCTGTCGCAGTTGGCTGCATGACAACCACAGACCATTCCCAGATGTTCTGATGTTTTTCTGTCCAAATAATATGCAAGAAAACAGTACAGTATCGTATTTATAAAGAAAAAGGAATGTTTTATAGCCTTTTCTGCATTTAACACAAATTATAAGCGCAGTCTAACCTTATGAGGTAGTAGCTTTTAAGCTTTTATAAGTGTATAGGCCCTGTTTACTGTGTATAATACCAAATAAATAGGTGTAGTATTGATAGAGTTTCTTATTTGTTGCTTATGGCACCAAATATTATTAAACCAAATAGAATAATTTCAATTGTATTTTAATCCCCATGGTACAAGTCTAACCACTGCACAATTTTTTAATAACTAAAAGACTTGTGTCTCAGTAGAGGAACCCAAACACGGCTGTGATCCTCCTGACAATTGAGGATTAGAGGTAGACGGCCAGGCTCACCATCTGTTATAAGAAGGCATCAGGCTTTCCCAGTAAGAATACAAATCAGCACGCAGGCAACCACTAAATTTGGCTTTTAACTGTTTTGTTGACCTCCAATTTTAGATGAGAAAACAAATTGAGCGTTCACAATCAAATTATTTGTTGTGTGTGTGTGTGGTTACAATGGATTCAGGAGAGGAGGGAACAAAGGCATGCTGCACACTGACTGAATTATTAATGAGCACTTGATAACCGTCTCTGTTACACATTTTGCCATACAGAAGTAGAGAAGTAATCGCTCCTCTGTCTCCTTCGCAATGAAGGCAGATTACTTAATTCAAAGTAGAGTCAGTGCTATACGACATGACTCAAAGTGCAGGAGTCATAATGTCTCTGACCTCCGTGTCCCAAACAGTCGCTGAGTGTTGAGGGTGATGGAAAGTTGAGACAGGCTGTGACATTTACGAATGTTAGATTGACACTCAGAACAGGACATTGAAATAACACCAGGAAGGTCCATCTTTATATGTGCTTCTGTGTGTTTGTGCAGAGGTTTTACAGGATTACAAATGCTACATGAACATTTTTATACCAACAGTGAATCAAACGCCAAGCGTAAAAAAACAAATAGAATCGTTACTCAAGTTAATTCCTTCCAGCCCATTGTTTTGGTTTTACAGCCTGCATATTTACTGGTTTGGTTCACTCTCACGGCTTTCATAGTGTCATTTTTGGTCATAGCATACAGCTGTTTCAGTAAAGAGCTGTAACATACTGCTCAGTACCAAACAGCAGACAGACTCAGCATCTATCAGGTAAACATAATTTAGCAGATAAAATGGGATATTTCTCTAAGAAGACTGAAACAGTTCTTGGAGTATAGTGCATATTGGATGAAGTGGCCAGAAACACAACTCAAAATAAATAATAATGTTGCTCCATGTCTGGGTGTGTATACAGGAAACTGTTTGTTTAAAACATGCAAACATGAGCACTTTATTTACTTTTATTGGCCATGCATGACTGCAGCCACACATTTTAGAAATACTAAGATCGAGTTCAGCCATTCATTGAACACACAACATTTTTTAGATAGCTAAGTGTTTTCAAATGTGTACTATGTCCATGAATAAAACTATACTTAAATACAGAATCTTTTTAGTAGCCTAAGAGTTGTCAAAAGCTATATGGTAACTCTTAATATGCAGTTTTTAAATGTAGAATATATTATATGGAGATGCTTAAAGCTTTTAATTTCTCCTTACACCCTCTATAACAAATTCCTTCCTTTTAAACATTGTTCATTTCTTCATATCTGTTTTTTTGGTTACAGTTAAATAATAAGATGATGAACTTGATTAAGATAGAAGTTCAAATGTAATTTAATTACCATCTAGACTTATCCGGGGACCATCATACATATTTAAACACTGATGAGAGTGATTTCAAAGATATCACTGATGTGGGTTGTCATCGTGGATGTATGAAAGGAGCGAGGACATCACAAATTCACTCGGTAACCTTTTTTGCATTACTCTACTGACTGCATTTCCATTAGTTACTGCTTTCTGAATTAATTGGTTCATTAGCAAAGGCAATTAGGAGTAGGGGGTGCAAGGCCTGACTGATGTGCTCTTAGATGTATACATAGTCATTCATCTGGCAGATCTAAGGGCTTCTGAATACATCTGATCATCTGAATGCCTGGTCCGAGACTCACTCTGCTGTGGTTTGAACCATTCAGCTGTTTGCATTTGGGGATCTTTATCCACTACTGCCATTCAAGCTGGATTGTTCACCCTTTCCATTAATGTGTGAAGCTACATTAATTTGCGAGACTGAACAGACATCCAAAAAATAAAAGTTATTTTTATTTGTATTAATAAACTACACACTAAACCTAAATAAGACACTGGAAAAAACCTATTTGCTATTTGTAGAAAAAGAACATAAGATCAACTTTAATTATATTATCTGATGTATGTAATAATGTTTTTATTTTATTTTGTGATTTAAAACTACGCTGTTTTTAATTTATACTTTTTAAGTGATGCATTAATGTGTTCATTGCTTCATGTGGCAGCTGGTAAAGGTGGAACTCGTTTGATTTAATGTATACAGAAATCTATACTGCAGGGCTGCCTAACCAATACAATGATATGTTCAAATTAATTTGATGGATTTGTATTAGTAATTACAGTCCCTAGTAACAATACTATTTCAAAATGTTATGGTGTAAAAATAACAATATTTACATCTGATGTAGTAGAGTAGACGTTTAAAGAAATATAAAATAGAAATAATCAAGTACTTCAAAAGTTCACCTCAGTACAGTAATTGAGTATGTATACATGAATAAAAAAGTATTCTTTGTTAAAGAGTAAGGTATTTTAAGATGTATGCAAATAAAATGCAAGCATTATAAAACGTGCAGGAATAATAGCCTATTGACGATGACTATTTAACTATGAAACGATGTTATTAAAATCTGGGCATTTTTTAAAGTGTTAATATTTGTATATATCTGGATTTCACGATTGCCTTTAATCAAACAACACAAATCAAAAAACGTTTCGTTTATGTTACAGGACCGTACAGGACGCATCCGTCTTCAGGACCCAGAATCCTCAGCGCCGAGGCAAGATGGAAGAACCCAGCAGCTGCGGGAGAACAATGTTTTGGCTCTAGATATTGAAACGGACAGCTGAGGGTGAACCACGCGAGCCTAAATAGCAGGTCATGGTCATGCAACGGTAAGATAAATTCATAAAATCAGGTTTATCGACCTATCCGGTCGTTGTAGCAGTGAAACTCGGGACGGGACAGACAACAAAGCACGGAGCTCTAGCGTTAACGTTACCGCTAGTTAGCTGCTAAGTTAGCTGTCTCGGCTAGCCGGACGAGCATCATTGTTCGCTGGAGTTGTATGGGCCGTTTGTTATGGGTCATGCTTGTGTTGTCGTCCCATCACTTACAGTCGGTCCACAGCCCGGAAAACGAAGCCAAACACTTGGAGATAACAGCCAATAATAAGTTAAAACAATGTACGACAAGTGTTTACATTTATTTTGCATGCGCTAACTAGCATTTGTCCTTGATCATTTCTCCAGCTCGGTGATTGTGTGCGTCTTGTGTAATGCTAGTATGTAATGATATCTCCCTCTTATTCTTTAATTTCATCTCAAAAAGTACAAAACTTACTTTGATTACTTGTCTTAAAACAGAATAGACTTCTCTCATGCTTTTGTTGTTTTTTTCTGTTAATATTTGCTCGTTTTTTGGTGTTCATCAAGCGCAAGTCTGCTGCTGTTATTGCATGGCCATATTAATTATTGCCTGATCCTGCATCACAAAGGAGAAGGGCCCCGCAAGAGTGGTTAGCCAAATGGTTAGCTAGGTAGCTAATTGAATAGCCAACAAGCTTGGTAGTTTTTATTAAATGCACGCAGACCACGGAGTCCTCTCAACGCACGCGTTGTGTGCTGAAACAGATATGACAAAGATGAAGTCAGTCGGAGTGGCAGAAGTCTTATTCTTTTTTATTAAAAGTTTGCTTTTTGTTAGCCGGGTAGGTTATTTCTGCTAGCTCGCCATCAGAGCTGAAGGCATTTGTCAGCAGTCAGATGGCACTCATTAGCTGAACGGGTCGTTCATGTGGCAGCCAAAGATATCTGTAGAGCATCTACACATCATTTAATTTGAAATACTAATGTAACTTCAGTGTAAATTGCCAACAAATAAATAAAATAACACTTTAAAGAGTAACATGTCCAACATTTGGATACCTGCATGCATTGCATTCATACATTTTATTTAGATATGGACACGTTATATACAATTATCACATATCATTAATAAACATCTCGCTTGGAGCTCAAAACATGCCTTTGATTATCCTGTAGCGACGTAATTAAACCAACAGCCTTTCTGATGCAGTGTGTGCACTCTCATTGGCAGATAAGCTCATGCAAATAGGATGACTGGGTCAGACAGCCCCATCAAACAGATTAACACAACTTCAATCCTCTCATTCCTCCTCTTGTATTGTGTCTAGCATTGAGCCACTGTGACCTTTTTGCCTTGTAAAATACTGTAAACACACACAGTGCAATCAACTAGAGATATATGTGGTACTCTGTAGCCCAAGTGTTGTCTGTTTTGCTTGTTTCCACTTGTAAATGTGCAACACTGCAGCCTTTTTGTTGACCCACAAACCACCACATTTAATCCGACTAAGCGCCCAGTTGTGAGATCACACAGGCCGTGACACTGATTCCTGAAGACCGAGATTAACTGGCTCCGTAATTGTTGTCTATTATTTGTGTGTATCACCACCGATAGTTTTTCCTTTTATGTCTTCCTTGATGTGACCTTTAACTGTTTTAATGTTGAACTTCTACTGTTTTGTTTCCCTCACAGAATGACACAAATTCCCAACCTATAGTTTTCCTTCCCGCTGGCCTCCATCATGAACATCGTTCAAGACAAACTAGGCAATGAATACCTGCGCTCAAACCAGAGCATGGACTCCAATTTCGGCCCTGGCATGTTAATGTTCAGCCACCTGCCCCCGGTGACCAGCTTCACCCGGCTGGCCGCCCACTCCGTCATGCAGGACCTTCCATCACAAGAGATGATCCTGAAGAAGGAGCGTGACTCGCCTGACTGCAGCATGGGCACCCAGGGTGGGCACATGGGGTGTGCAGGGGTGGGAGACTATGTTCACGCCATGGGTATTAAGCAAGAGAAGATGTCAGAACACGATTACCGCCTGCCAGTTTATCCCGGAGGGCTGGGGAAGAGCACAGAGCTGCTGGAGGTGACAGTCAGTAACAACCAGAGCCTGCTGGTGCATGATCTCAACATGGGCAACGTAAGTACCACTGAAATCAGAATGGGAGTTATAGCTGAAAAAATAGCTTTGCTCAAGTTGAGAGCTGAAACAATAAGTTAAATAATTGATTAATTCTCACAAATAAATACATTAATATCTCTTATACATCATACATTATTCATTAAAGTTAATAAAACACGTCGGGTACCATCCATAGTGTTAAAGAACACGTGAAGTTTTCAATCTTCTTTTGTGGCTAGCAATATTTTGCAGTAGATCCAGCCAGCTCGTTGTCATTATAACATCAAATGCGTGTGTGTGTGTATATATACACATATAAACCCCTTCATTTTATAAGCTTTTCCTTCAGTGCATTATTGTGTGGTTAGCAACAACATACACCAAGATTATTAAGAAAATCTAAATTAGTGAATGCTTTTTTGGTTAGTATATGTGCCAAAAAATCCCTGCTGTATTGTGAAACAGCTAATATTTTTATAAGCCTGAGAGAGGGGGACCTGATAGAGGATGGGTGCGGGGAAGAATCTATGTGAAACTGTTTATGGTGACATAAATCTACTGACGGCTTTAGATGCAAAATATAAATGTGTGCCCCCCCCCCCCCCCATCACTCCCTCCCTTCCTCTGTTTCTCTTTCTGGGTAGAAGGGTGATGTCATACCGCTTCAGCATGAATGAAAACGTCATGGCAGAGACACAGCTGTCTTGTTTGAGCTTGCCCTTCATTTCAGACGTCTTTTGTGCTTATTCAAATAGAAATACACACAACCACACACTTCTAACAATGGCCTCAAACCCAGGTCATCAGGGCTCTAGATGCAAGTTTGTTGACATTTTTTTTTAATGATTGTCCTCACACTGCCAGAAGGAACATTTTTATTTTAAGGATTTAACAACCCTTAAATGTTTCAGTCTGGCTCTCATTATTACTTTAAGGAAATCTATGTTAATAAGCCTTACAGTCTGTATTATTTTGTCCTGCTCCGAAATTGTTGCATTTTCTCGCACAGTGGTGAGACTTTTGGAAGTAAAATAGCGTATTTAGCCCACAAACTGCTCTAATCAAGTTGCTCTTATTTTATTTTGGATATTCTGACTGCTGTTCTTGCCCTAAACATTGAGCTAATTTTGAGAACAGCAGGTGCACCCACATGTACCCTGTCAGTCTCCATATGGCACTGAGTTGCAGCATGTTCACTGGGAAATAATGGGCAATGCTGGAAGGCAAAAGGAAGCAATCTTTAATTTATTTTGCATAAATATGCAACACAGATTGCTTGTGATAAAGTTTAGTGAAGCGTAATACTTGTATTGTTTAGAATGTGAGGTGTTCAGTTTGTCTATTTCTTAGAGACAAGAAGTTAGACTAGTGGATAATGGCTCTCATTGAATTACAGGCTGCTTATACAAAGAAAGGCCGTGAATGTATGGCATTGTTATTTTACCCACTAGAACCACAGCGTGCACAATGGGTGCTCAGCAGACAATCACTAGACATCGTCCAAGTGTTTTGTTTGTTTGTGTGAGCAAAAAACAGACTTGTTTGCTGGGTCGTTTTTCTTTAGGCTTAGGCCCTTAACCTGCAATCAAATAATTTCCCTGCCGCAGCTCGCTCTCACGGCCCTCTCCCTTTGTCATCCTCACAGCTGCCGAGTCAGTTAGGAAAGGAGCCCACTGGGAGGAAAGGTCGAAGGTCAAATGGTGATGGACAGGATGGTAAACCAAGAAAGAAGAGAAATGAGGCAAAGGTTTGACATATATATCTGTGAATAATGTCATATTTTGCAAATGTAGATCTAGTAAAGAAAATGATTACAAATATACACATTTAAAAAATAAATAAATATGTTTATGTAATTATTTTTTTTAACACCGAAATCATTGTCCAACTAGATTATTATGAGCGTAATCTGTAGAATAATGCTTTATTATTTATTCTACCCAATAGGAACTGATCCTTTTGAATGATTAAAGATGGTATAGAGGGCAGCTGACTGAACCTGACCCCTGTGTTTCTGTTATTGCTCCACAGCAATCAATGATGCTGGATGGAGAAGGAGGCAACATGTCGCCGGGGAACAAGCCTCACATCTGTGAGCACTGCGCTGCATCCTTCAGAAGCTCCTATCACCTACGCAGACACGTCCTCATCCACACAGGTATTTTACAGTGCACGTTTTACCATGATGCTCATCTTTTGTCATTTGTGGGTTTTTTTTAATCATGTATTTTGATAAGGGCAAAACAAACGTAATCTCAGAAAAATAGCGTGGCAGGCTGTAAACGTTTAGAAACTGAGTGTTGCTGTGATGGAAACAGGGAGGGACAACTATTTTTAGTTTTAAGCCTCTACTGCCGCGTCAATGCTGAATGTTAGCAAAGTCAGCTGAAACACTTTTAAACCCTACGGTACAACATTACGATAAACACTTTGGTTTCCATGTGAGATGATTAGCAGTTTTGTGACCAAAGCAGTTATTATGAAACGGCTAGAGTTCAGCATTTCAGAAAATTATACTATCGGGTAACCTAAGATAAAAACAGTGTACTTTCAGAATGATATAACATCTGCTAAAGTTTAGTGATTTCAGATAATTGATTTTAAAAGAATACGATCAGCACGATTAAACACTTAATTTGTATGAATTTTTGTGCCTTTTTAGAATGATTATGAATCTGCTGCATGGTCCATTTTAGTCTGTGCTCCTTTCAGAACGGCGTGTGTTGTGAATGTTAATGTACCAAACACTGAATTAGACTATTGATCTTAAATTAGTTATGTTTTGAGAAAATGGATGAAAACTCAGACTTCTGCCGAATCATTAAGTTTACCACTATTTCAAAAATAAATAAAAGGTATGAACACAATGACATGACCTGTGAAATGCAATACAATCAGTTGCCTTACCCCCGAACACACAGTGCGTTTCTGAAGAGTGTGCAAAGTCAGTCAATTTCATTCAGTGAACCATAAATGTGGCAATGACCATTTAGGAATAACATTTTTTTTTACAGTAAATATATATCTTTGATTTTTCCTTTCAGGTGAAAGACCCTTCAGATGCAATCAATGCAACATGAGTTTCATTCAGAAATACCTTCTCCAGCGACACGAGAAAATCCACAGCGGTGAGTGTTTTTGACGAGTGTTTTTGACTCGGAGTCATTATGTGCTTCCAACAACAACTAACCTTGAGCGCTGCTGTCTTTGTAATGCAGGAGAAAAGCCATTCAGCTGTGACCAGTGTAACATGCGTTTCATTCAGAAGTACCACATGGAGAGGCACAAGAGGACTCACAGCGGAGAGAAGCCCTACAGATGTGAGACCTGCCAACAGGTCAGTGAGCGGTTTACTACCCTGATTATTTAATATGATATTTTATAAATCGAAAGCTTAAAGGTAGGGTAGGTAATTCACTTCAGAAACACTTTTTGCTATATTCCATGGAATGCTCTTAACATCCTGATAGCGATGAATAAATTAAATGCTTTGACAATAAATATATACAAATATTTCATCTAGCAAGTCCAATGATCTGCCTCGGCCCGCGGCAGATAATTGGATGGCCTACCTGCCTGTCAGCCTTCCATCTGTGCACAAACTTATCTCGTGCCCTCATTGGTCATGTGCACGTTCGTGTGTTGGAGGAGGGGCTCTGTAAGGAAGTCTGAAGGAAGGGGCAGATTTTTCTCGGTTGTGTACTTTCAAATTCTAGCTTACTCAAGCTGGTTTCTCCATTCTTACCTACCCTATCTTTTTAAAAGGGTGTTTACACACACTGCTTACTTTTGAGGGAAAATCAAAGTCTTTAAAATGTAAATGATCCACATAATGCTATATAAGTGAAAAATAAATATGTAGAGTTTTGTTGAATCTTAAATTCCTTTTGTAATGTCTGAAGTCGCTTCTTAAAGTATCTTTAAATAAAACATTTGTTGTTGTATCTTTCAGTATTTTTCTAGGACAGACCGACTGCTTAAGCACAAGCGAACCTGTGGAGAAGCCATAAAGAAGGGGCTGGATCCCGGGATGATGGATCTGGGTTGTGTAGACTTGGGACATGGCAGCTATGGAATAACTCAGGAAAACATTGGGAATATTGGTAGGAAGAGAGGAAGGTCCAAAAATAATGGAGAGGGAGGGGAACGCAAGAAAAAGAAGGGGGATGGAGGAGGGTCGAGGGAACAGCACATTCACGGGGCTGTACCTGGCGGCTACAACATCCATGATTACTCTGTCGAGAATCCAACGGTATCTTCCTCTACTGAGCCAGGACCCAGCATGCAGCAGGGCCACCATGCCCGGGCTCCAAAGATGGCATTCAAGAAGGCTAATCGTAAGAGCCTTGAAAAGGGGGGTTTGGGACAGGCCAAAGCTGACTCGTTGGAGCAGAGCGGGGGCATGGATGGTCTTGGCCTCATGCAAACCAAAGTAGAGCCCACCAGCAGCAACTACGACGACGCCATGCAGTTCATCAAGAAAAGGCGCTACCTTCACGCAGCAAACAATGCAAACTCATCAGGGCCAGGGGTTGCTGGGATATCCGGCAGTGAGTATGATGTCGGTGTCGGCCACTTGTCTTCCCAGCATTCTGTAAATCACGGCGTCGTTTCCAGCGCCATGGACAGTGACGCTCCTCTCTGTCTCGACAAGTCGGGCATCCCAGACGAGGTGCTGCAGAGCATCCTGGACCACTACACTCAGAAGCCAGAGGGCTCGCACCACGACGTTCACTTTGACATTGGCGACCATCACGTGGATCTGCACCCAGTCTCGATAGACGGCGCTGACATCGGCCACAGCGCCGACACCCCCAGCCCGCCTGGAGAGAAGACGGTCATGATGCACGAATACTCTCGCTTCCTGCTGCAGGCGTTGGAGCGCACAAGCCACAGTGCCAGCTTCCCTCTGGGTCCTCCCGCCTCAGGACCCTTCACCAGTTCCCACCAAGGAACTCCCATCTACGCTGACAAGAACATCTACACTACGTCCCCGATGGAGTGTGGGTACGGCCAGTCGGTGGCCTCGCCTTCGCTGCCCTCCTCTGTGCCAAAGTCTCACTTTGCGATGCTGACGGGGTCCTCACCACAGCACAGCTTCCACCTGAGCGGCCTGGAGACCTCCACCCACCAGCAGCTCACCCCTTCTCAGGAGCTTACCGACCAGATGGAGAAGCAGCACTCCTCCACTCCCCCCTCCTATCAGATCAGCCCATCTGACCTGAGCCGCCATAAGGAGCAGCTGCCCAGCAAGAACGGCACAGTGGTCTACCCTCTGGCCCCCTCGCAGGATCTGGCCTCTCTGGACTCCTCCAAGCCTTCCTACCAGATAGAAAACTTTGCCCAGGCCTTTGGCTCCCAGTTCAAGGCAGACGGCCGCGTCTTGTCTTACGGCACTGACAATGGCGGGGAGGTGGATCACAGGATACGGACGCCTGTGTCTCAATTCTCAGGGTATAGTAGTTTGTTATCTGATGTCAATGAGCCAGTAAGTACAGGTTCCAAAACTACAACAAGCCAAAGCTACAGATGAGAGCCTGAGAGGTAGAGAACACTCGTTAAAGTGGATGTTCTTGTTTGAATTTTTGTAGTGCTCCTATTTTATTATTGTTATTGTTATTATTATTATTATTTTTTAAGTGTCATCTTTCTTTTAATTATACTGATGCTCTATTTTTGTGTGCCCAGTCCTCTCCCAACAATAAGCCTGCGAGGCTTCTTGCAAATGCAACTTTTTTTAAGTATCTGGTATTTTTAAGTTAAATATGTATTTACTGTTTATTCTTGTCATATTAGTGGCATTAGGACTGGTCAAGAAATGATGAACTGAAAGAACTTTTACTAAGTAGAGTTGCACCGGACTTTTTGCTTTTACAATGAGCTGAAGTGTTTGAGCAATCAACTTTACAATTGTAAAATAATAATGAACATAACAAGGATGGCAGGGAATAGCCCAGAGTTGAAATCGCAAAAAAAAAGTTGTTGTCTGTTACAAGGTTTAAAGTATTACTCAGGAAAAAGTGAAAAAGGAGAAGCCTACGAGGTGCAGTGAGCGCTCTTTTCAGAAGTTAGTTTGTGACTTCAAAGAGGATTTTTCTTATGTTTTATTACTTGTTGAATGAGTGTGACATAAACAGACTGCTGCCAGCTCACATGAGCACTGAAAACACTTTCTACTTGGCTATATAGAGATTATGGTACTTTTGTGTCAATGTGAAACTCATGTTTTCTTCAATAAGGGCCATATATATATATCTATATATATTTATAAGAATATATATTAATGTAAAAACAGATTTAATCATTCTGGGGAACTGCCAGTTGAAGTAGAGGAAGAATGAGGGCGGGTTTGGGGGCTAAATGTTGTCCTTGCTATATTTTTGGAGAGCAAAAGTGATGTTGGGCTTTTAATTGGCCAATAGAGGTTGCTGTTGGACAGTGATAGAATGGCCTTCCCCTTTTCCTGCCCCCGCTTCTTCCTCGGTTCTCTTATTTCTTTAAAAGAATCCAATTAGCACTTTGAGCCGTTTTTTCTTACATTGCGTAAATTACCGTGTCGGATCAAGGAAGCTCAAATGTCAGGAATGGACTGGCTTTTGGACAGAGAGGAGTTTGGGCATATGTAGAGGGGGTTTCTGGGTTGAACATATTTTCAAGGGGGTATGATGTGGATACCCTTCGTTTGGGTGGCATGGTTTCTATGGGGATGGTGGGCGGGGGGAGGCGGTTGCCGAGTTGATATGGAAAAGTGGGATTTTTCATTCACATTTTCTCTTTCTCCTTACTTTTAGGGAACATTTAGATTGGGGGGAGGGGGTCCTTTAAAATAAAGTAACATTTAATTGGGATAATGTAAATGTAATTCAAACCTCTAGTTTTAGTTTTGACTTGTTACCCAGCTTAGAAGCTTTTGCTTTCTTATTGAATTTGATGACAAATGTGTTAGTGATTAAGTATTTCTCAAGCTGTTACTGAGAGGCAGCCATATGCATTGTGAACTAAAAGGTGGCTGACCCACATGTTTGTAAGCATTTAGATATCTCACATGTGCTGGCATTACCGAGCATATTTGTCCCAATAGAAAATGGGTGCCTATTCCTGGGCAGTGCAGGTGCAAAATATTGTCTAGTAAATGTAAAATGTAATTTCTCGCTGATTTTTAAATGTATTTATGCTGTACGATTATTTTGTAAAGACAACAATAAGTATGCAGTCTTCCATAGCTACAACTGGCCTCGAGTGCTGGACATGATATCACTCTGCTGAATGAGTCTTTGAACCCCTTTATGCCCCAATGGCCTGTTGTTTTAAGCAATCATTGAACATGGCAGAGTGAATGCAATGCTGTAATATCTTAAATAATGTGTTGCCATGCTGAACGGTTGAGGCGTGAACAAGAAGGCACCTCACATATACCTCATATCACAGTAACCCAGGGACGCAGGAGTGTGGTTTGATGTATGTAGCAGAAATGCTGTTGTCTGTGTGTAAAAATAAGTCATGTTTCTGTGTGACTAGTTTTAAACATTTGTGTTCATGACATTTATGTGACCTACTAAGACATGATGCTTAAGGGTTTCTGTAATTGTCGGAAGCCAGCCAGTGTTCAGTCTCTTCAGTTCGACCTTTCTCCTCCAGATCTGATTTGCCATATTGTTTCAATATGCTTATTGTTTACAAAAAATGTACAAAACACTAAATCTTAAATGAATTCTGACCCCTGTATACATTTTCATTTTAGTATATTTTCCCCCTCTTTTTTTTTATCACCGCCAATTTTTTTTTAGCTGATATCTTTCATTTTTATTTTCTTCCAGCTTCTTGTGACACGTTTCACAAGACTGTACTTGTCCAATGAATTTAAAACTGATTAGGGATAAAAAAATAAAATACTGTTATCAAGCGCTGTTCTGTCATCCTTTTTGTGAGGAGTGCCGTTATACATGTTGAAGCATATGCATGTTTACACTAAAATGCATGTATTATTAGGAAAAACTGTCACTACAGCATGTTTGGTAGCATAACGGACTTACTGTATCTCAGCTGTTTATTTCCACCACATGGTGGTGTTGGTGTTCTACAAGTGAAAAGTCCTCAGTTATCAAACCCTAATGCAGCTCTAATGTGCTTTGGTGCTTATCCTTTCTTTATAATTCCCTTTTAGCAACTTTGTCGCTGTTTTATAGATTTGTATTAAGAAAGCGTGATTAAACTGCATCTCTGCTTGAAATTCTATTACGTTTTAAATGCAGGCCTGCTTTACTGGCAATTGCAACACCCACTTGGCTCATTCAACAGCTCATCTTTGGATTCTAATGCTGCTAATCTTTTTCTTTTAAGACCAGAGCTTAATCGACTTGGTTTACATTCACTCGTAAAATGCCATCACACCTCATAAAACTGCAAACAACATTGCATGTTTCAGGATGCAATACGAAAACTAAAACGTCATCTCTAAATGAGTCATTGCCTGTCCCGGTTTACTACATTTCCCCGTTTCCAGGATTTTTAGAGCACATGAAGTACATCACCGTTAATGTAACATTAACACGGTAAATGTTAGTTTATATTTAGGTTATTTAAGCAAATCATTGGGAAAAAATGAACGTATAATTATTCATTTATGGCGAATCTTAGTCATTCCTGCACTGCTACTGCTTATAAATTCACAAATCAAGGTACATTTGCAAAACAAACAAAACACGGAAATGTAAATAATATTAAAGCAGGCAACGAGTGTCCTCGATACACAAGATGTTGAGTCAATGTAAGTTAATATAAAGTATTTCTTTAGTCCCCTCTATCAAGACGCTGCAGCACGGCCACCACTGCACGTCCAAACAAATAATAACCTTTGATATTCATATCAGTGATTTCATATTCTCTAGTTCCCATTTATTATCGCTTCAGGGAATTAACCTTCTTCCTCAAAGTCATTCAAAAAGAGATGTAGGTTGTCTTCCCGTCACCAAAGAATGAAACCTGCATTTCATGTGTGTTTATCTTGCAAACATTAACGTTCAAATCTTTCCACAGCTTCCATTATCCACACCCAAAACCTGCATGATTCAGCGCCAATCCCATTTTGTCCAGTGAATAAATGACTGACTAAAATGTTGACCTTTGTGATAATGATATGATCAAAGATGTTGTAGATTCGCTATTTCTAAACATTGTAAGAAGTGTGCATCATCATGAGTCAGTAAACCCATTTCACTCATTGTTTGAAAATGGGGAAGCCATAAAAGTTTTGAGCAAGAATGGTCAAGGTGTGACGTTGGGATTTATTACCTTACCACATCGTTTTGATGCCAAGATGGTGGCAGTAAAACAGTACGCCTTCATTCCTGAGCTGAATGTCGAAGAGGTGTTTTTGTGTGAACGCACTAAAACCGAAGCCGAGTTAATTCTGAGGGAGGTGAACTGTTATTAGTGAGGCTTCGGTCTCTCTCTCCTCCAGAGGACGCAGGTCTGTTGCCAGGGCGGATGCGAGAGTGACGGGAATATGATGTTCTTATCTTCAAAGCTGGGAAGAAGCTACATATGGGGTTGTGTACACAGAGAGATTGTGAATGGGGAACAGCAGCAATAAAAAAACAGGAGTGAGTTGTAATGCTGTAGAATGAGTCATGAGTTAGTTTAATTAAATACAGAATGCAAATAAGTCTTTTTAGGCACACTATTGTTGGCTACAGGAATAAAAGTATATGTCTGTTGGTTATTAAGTATACCACTTTGGTTACAGAATGAAATATTTCAATGACTACTTGATGGATGACTGTTATATTCTTCACATATATCTAGAAGATGACTCCTAGTGGCTTTGGTCACTGCGTGATTTTTCGTATCGTGTCACCATGAGATGGACATCTGTGGTGTTGAGTAAAACTTTTCAAAATCTATTTAAGTAGACAGATTGACAGGACTTTGTTTGAGACTTAGATATCCTTTCTAAGATAAATATAAATTCCAATTGGTTACCCCTTCACCTTTACGGCTATTGCCAATGCCGTCCTACTTTGTATTTACCTCCTCATCTGCCTCAGCTGTACTTTGTGTTTATAACAGCTCATAAGTAAATCTTAGCATGCAACATTGCTCAATAAGAACATGACGAACATGATACGTGCTCAACATCAGAATGTTAGCTTTCAGATTTGAGCAATTGGCTTGAACACCACTGTGCTTTAGTAGAGCCTCAGAGAGCTGGTTGCACGTTTGTTTGTCTTTTTATTTTATATTGGGATACAAATATAGTTAACATGTCAAGACTTTGATGTGGTCCACTTAGAACATTTGATCATCTTTATCCGATGTTAATAATTACGACGTTTTTATTATTAAGTTTGTCTCTCTCTTTGGTTGAAAATATATGCTCATCTAAAAACGTAAATATTAAGCTGGACAAACATTTAGCTCAGAATCCAGTCCTGAAATAAGACGCATGTTTCAACACTAACATTGATATTGGTTGCCAGGTGGAAAAAGTCAACACAATGTATTAAAAAATGGTGCAATGTTCAAAAGCATTTCCATGAGATAAGAGTGAGGTCGGCTAGGTGTATGTGTTTACACTGCTGGACATTCGTTATGTCTCTTATGAAGGAGTGTCCCGCAGCAGAGCCATAAAAGCTGTGCTATGGCAACATAGAACATGTGAAAATATAGTTTGTGAATGTGTATTGTTTTATATGAATAAATGAAATAGTTGAATTATAATGTATTCGTAGGAGAGCAGTTTTTTTTCAATTGAAAATGTTACTTCTTAGTATTATATTATTAAGATGTAACAGTTTCATTTTCAAAGTTTGCATCCTGAAAACTTACCACTGACTAATCCATTTAATGAAAAATCAATCATTCATTTGTTTCAGCTTCTGATTAATACACATACAAATAGTTTCTGTATGACAAACATGTCATTGGGCAGTCAGGATTTGTTTATGTAGGCTGACAATCTGTTGGGATTCAACTGTAATGTTTTTAAATACATATGACCACAGTGGTAGTTCTTCATTTATATACATGTACTGTTCCTCTCATACGTTTGCTTTTGTTCAACATTTGCAAAATGTAAGCAAATGTCGTTAAGCGTCTTTGGGTACTATAAAAGCGCTATATAAATCCAATATATTATTATTATTATTATTAATGTCAAAACAGTTGTGCAATAAGTATATTGCCAAAGAAAGATTATTGTCTATAAAAAGTCAAACGTTGACTGTAATACTGTATTTAGTTACAATGGTACAATGGAGTTTTTGTTTTCCAAATGTTATTTTATATAATGTTAGGGCCAAAGAAAAGTGTGTTGATGACAATATTCCACAAAGGCTAAGTAAGAAAATAAGTTTGTGATTTGATAAACTGAACTTTTTGAACCCAACTCAAGTAGAACAAATAACAAGGGTCTGTCATCAATTGCTTGTTTACTTCATAAAATAGTCTCATAGAAAAAAACAGATTCATTTTTTAAGGAGCGGCCCTATAATTTCCTAACAAAGCCTATTTAGACTGAAATGGTTGAGCCCATTTAGAGGATAACAACAGGAAGAAGAGGGATGACATGTATTATGTTTGAACTCTTGTGCTCTCATTTTCGGACCAGAGTCCACCGGAAAACAAAAGACGAAACCCTTACAAAAGATATTGACAGCATTGAATGGCATTTAAACTTCACATTTATTTAATAGTTGAGCCAACCTGGCCATCTTTAAGTTCTAACACAGTTGGAACCTCAGAGGACATGGTAATTCAGATAATATGAAATCCCCAAAAATAAGTGAATGTTGATTTTAGTTTTACATTGTGGGAATTTAGGGCATAATTTAATTGAGTTCTTATGATATATACTAAAACAAAGTGTGTCTGGATGATGTTTAGGTGATGAACTTTATTTAAACATTTGAGATTCACCAGGAAATATTCTCAATATAGGCCTAATTTGATTGGGTATGGATCATTGTGTGGTGGTCATGGTGAAGCCTAATGATACAGATCCCTCAAGATAAATAGTAAATTGCTAGCCCTGCCCAACATAACATGAACACGTTCCTTTTTGTTCACTCTGTGTGTAAACAATGAGCTAAAAATATGTTTCGTGCACATAGCTTACTTCACTTCTGTATTGTTGATGACAGGTTCAAGCTCTGGTTTATGGGTGAAGGCAGAACTGCTATGCTCTGAGTGACAGGAGAGCCGGCCAATCAGAGGAGGGACTAAAGCTTTTAATGCTGTCACAGGCTGCAGCTTTCAGTCTGAGCCACCTGTAGCAGGCAGCAGAACAGCCCGGGGAAACAGCGTCTGCACAGCACCGTTATCTCACCGTTATATCCACCGTTATACTCACCGTGACACCGGCGGGACACGGAGCTTCTTCTCCGGCCGGTTCTTACAGCCGAAGACCGTAAAGATGGTTCTCAGTTATCTGCCTTTTGTGTTTCTCCTGGGCGCTGCCGTTAAAGGTGAGTACAGTTTACATCCCCACTGGTCAATAGACTGGAACACTTTTAAGTGTGTTACTGACTGTGTATTTATGTTTATTTACCACATATTTTATTTGGAGTAAGAGTTGAAGCCTTGAAAAATAAATTGTTCATGTTTTTGGAACTAGTACAGACTTTATATAGATTATGACCAGTGGTCCTTTCAAGCAATACTGTTATACATTATAGTAAAAGCTCTGCATTTAAAGTAAAAGTACAGAAGTATTAACAGTTAAACATATTGTAAACTATTTAAAGTAAGTGTTAGCAGTATGTGTGAAGAATATGTGAAATGTGGTTCTTATTTAGGCTATCTCAGTCAGAAAATCTAATTGCTCATCATGAGTTATGCATGTATAAAATATATATTATACCAAAGTATAGAAACGATATCTGAAAATATGTTACCACAATTTCCTTCACTGGCAAATATCATTTCATCATATTATGTATTAGTAGCCTATGTATGCAAGTGTATTATCTATTAAGCGCTTTGAGCACCAGGAAAAGTGCTTTTTAAATGTAATGTATTATTATTATTATTATTGTAATACAATATAAAATAAAATCTAATCTAGGTAGATTACCGTGTATTTATTTGTCTTTGTTGGCTATGAGAACAATATAATGTATTTATAAAACCTATGAGTCTATATTTATATAGTATCATAAATGGCCCCACAGTTGACCACCTTTTATCTAGACAAAGTTTTGCATAAACACAAAAGTTTGACATTAACAAACAAGAAGATAAAAAAAAATGTTTTGCATGGCGACAAAAGCTTTTTTCTCTCCTGATCGAAGACATGCCTTGGTACATGTTACAAAATGCAAATATCAATGAATTAATAAGTAACTCAGAGACACAATTACAAAGATACCCAAATTAAGTTCCAGAACTGGTGGTTTAGCCTTTGCCTTAAATGGACAAGCATTTGTTCAAGTTCCTTCTTCTTCTTCTTTTTTTTTATTTCTACACATTCATGTGGTCTTTTCCCCAAATAGTCCTAAACTGACTCACTGGTCCATCAGTGTGACTCAAAGCTCTTTGGGGGTGGACAGATGCCAGCGAGGAGGCATTGGTCAGACAGCAGCCGGCTCCCTGAAGCACAACACACTCCTCACACAAAGTTTACTCTGTGTGCGCATGAGAGGACCCCCTCGACAGCGTGGTGAAGCTGCCCTGAGGAATTTTGATGAGCTCTCCACTGTACAGACTCCCTCAGCTTACTTGCAGTTAAATCCATTTGTTATCCTTTTTTCATTATTTTTGACAAGAGTCTGTGTTTCAAGGTTTTATGTATGAAGACTGAGATTCAGTCACTGTCATGTGCCCGAGCCTGGGGGCCGTGTGCATGTTCCCATCCTGCCATGTGTCTTCTTCAGTAGAGAAACACTGGACTGGGAGGCGATGGAGGCTCCAGTTTGTGGCAGTTTGAGTGTGTCTGAAGTAGCAGTAAAGAGGTCCAGATGCAGAGACCTCCGGAGGCTGGCAATCCTCCTCCTCTGAGTCTGGCGCCACATTTTCTTCTGCCCTCTGTAAGAAATGTCCACGGGAGAGGAGCAGAGCACATTCATGGCTTGCTCTGCTCTCTCTTTTCTCACCGTGGCTGTTTCCTGTCTCAGATCACATTCAGCTTATCATGTGTCATGTTCTGCTGCTTAGTCATCGGTAAGTCATGATTAGAGCATGCAAGGTCTGCTCAGGAGTTAACAGGCAGTTGTAGGAATGTGAAAGGACACAGGCTCATGTCGGTTGGCAACTAATGGTTATTTTAAATATCAATAAATCTCAATTTGATTTACTTGATCAATAGGTAGATAAACGCTTATTCTATGGAAAGAGGCCATGGTAATGTCTTTCATTTGGCTGTTTTGTCTTATAGTTTAAACAAGATATTAAATGTAACTCCCATATATGACAATGCACAACTGCAAATTGTTACAGTGGAGTCACAAAACCAAAAGAACATTTGGCATTTTTTCCAAGTGACAGAAACAATTACTCGACTATCAAAATAGCTCCGGCAAAAATGTTCTGTTGATCAATTCATTGTTTTATCATTTTAGCTCACAAACAAGCAAATAAGTAAAAATAAGGGAAAAAAAAGTGCACTTTTTGGCTCTCTATGCCTTTCTTCTTTAATTTAGATGGCGTTTCGGCCCTCAGTCCTTCTTCAAGATTGGAAGAAGTACAAACCATGTTTAGTTTCAGTGAACACAAGCATTGCTTTTGTACCAGTCAGTTCCTCCTGATCTTGTTTTTGTTTATCTCATCTTCCCCTTTTGATGGACTCTCACCTAGCACGTATTGGTATACCTCCACTTCTCATGCACACTTGTTGCTGTTTCCTGCCTGTCTTTTCTCCTTGTGTCGCTGCGTCCTTGCTGCTTCCTGTTGGATTAGACCTGCTCTGGGGCAGTAAATCTCACTCTGTAATTGGAAAGCATGTGCTGGCAGAGATTTAATTGGATATGATATGTGCAGAGTCCCTGCTCCAGTCAGGGAGCGGCCATCTGTCACATCCGTGTTACAGTAAGACCTCTGCTTGCTCAGATACAGAGAGCTAATTTGGGTCTGCTTTGTCCTATTGAGGACTTAAACTGGGTACCCTCTGAGGGGAGGGGAACAGTATAAGTACCTACAGTATTATATTATCAGCTGGAATAAATAGAGAGAGAGATACCTGCTAAACTTCTTTGAACTTGTCTGCTGTGCAACAGATTGCAATATTAATTGTGCATCAGGCCTATTGCGTCTGCAGCAGGAAGAGCTGTCAGTCTCAGCCAAGATGACATTTTTCCAGATGGGAGAAAGAGAGCAATTCCCTAGCAGGACGAAGAGTGTGGCACTTTAATTCGCTCAGTCCGCTTTTTTTCTCCTCTTTAAAGATACACCCCATTGTCTCTATATTGATAGATCAGATTATCTAACTGACATTAAACACAATTGTGTGATGATTTAATAAAGGCAGTACTCTTAACACCTTATGTTAACAATTGACTATTAAATGTTTTTGTGACATTACTTATAAATAAGTACACAGTAGTTAAGCTGAACAAGCAATAATAGTATTTTTAAAAAGCAAGCAATATGAAAACATGAATTGTAATATGTATAGTTTCCAATACTGAAGACATTAATTCACACTTTCTTGGGTTTAAGTTGGGCAATCCTTTCTAGAAATCTCAAACTCTAAATTGCACCACATTACAAAGATCTTTTCAAGAAACATATTAGATCATTATTAATAAATGAAAGAACCAAAGCAAATACTTCTTGTGCTTACAGAAAACACACACAAATCCCACACAAATCAGGAAATGAATCTCGAGAAAGGCAACAGCTGGCTTTGATTAGGGTTTTAAGACCTTCCCTTCCTCTTTTGCTTTTCTACCCCCCAGCCTTTGACTGTAGGTACTGAGTATTTCCATTACCTCCTAGATTGTGAGAAAAATAGGTATTAATGGGCATCACCATTTTATAAAGCCCATGGGATCATGATCAAATGTCTTGTTCTTTTTATAAAGCCTAAAAATACTAAATGTGCCAATCACATGAAACAAAGCAACACATCCAACCAATATACCATGCAGCTCTTACTGAGTAAATCGATATAATATCGATATACAACACAAATAATACTGGCACTTTGCCCAGCCTTTCACCTCCACCATATGCTGCACCAGTATATCCTCTGATCAGGACTGTGGACAGGGGGCACAGCTGGATGACAGGCTGTTGTAGGGGGGAAATAAAAGCTTCCTCTCGGTGTTGTGAGGTCGCTCCTGGTGACCGGCTGTGTCGCTTTGATGTAACAGTCCTCAAGGAGACTGACCAGTGTGTATCTGTTGGTCTACCGTGCCTTTTTTTTTTAACCCACGATGAGCACCATTAAATAACAGGAGGTCATAAAGCAGTATGCAATAATTGTTGACTCTCATTAGCCGGCAAACGGACCTTAAGTGTGACCTCTGATTCGCTGCTGATTCAAGTATGCCTGCAGCATTGTTGTCTTTAATCAGCTTGTTTCAGATGTCGTACTGCATGATTCCTGAGACACACATTCTATAGGTCAGCTCTTCACATGACTCGCCTGTTTCCTAATGAGATGCTGCCTCTTCCTGACTGCCCCTTTCAGTTCATCTTCTGCTCTGTGTGCCTTCTTGAATCAGGGCCATCCTCCTTGCAGTGCTGTTAGTTAAAGAGAAAAACTATTTCAAGAACGCGCTTTCCCCTAATCTTAACAATAAACATTCAAAACTATTTAATGGCAACATTGAGATGCCAGGATAATTTTTGTCTACAGCTCTCCATACTTCACAGGAATCATTATGGTGTGTAATGAATACAGGCTTGCTCTGGAGGAGTGGCAGTGTGAACGGGAAGTTGAGGGCGTGCGTTGGGTAACTGGATCTGACAGTCACTTGTTGAGCAGGTACACAGGAGTGTTATTGTCTTACATGAATATAAATCCTCTGAAGTGCGGCACTGCA